>NC_137825.1:4322027-4462027 GCF_963921795.1 Nannobrachium achirus | reverse complement strand
GGGCTGAGCATGGATCAGATTGTAAATACCATCATTTGTCTATTTCACTGCAGATTAGGTTATCATCACTAACCCTTACATTCACCAAATTCTTACAATGGAGTAAAATCTATTTTATGGCCTTGCCCTGGAAATTAGCCTTTGTGCCCTCAAAAACACCAAAGGCAAAGTGGCCTTGCCCCTAAAATGACGAAATTACAGGCCTGGTCTGTACTGTAGGCTGGTAGGCTACGCTAGTAGGCTATAGACAGTACTGTCGGCTGGTAGGCTAGGCAGTGGGCTATGAGACAGTTCAGGTAGGCTACAGCAGTAGGCAGGGCCGGACTTACCATTGGGCTAGGGTGGGCACGAGCCCAGGGGCCTCAGGGGAGGGGGGCCTCAAAAAAAAAAAAAAAAAAAAACCAAAAAATGTAGTAGGCATGATCGCAATCGCGAAATTCCATGTTTAACCCCCATACCAACAAACATGGCAGCCATGTTTGTTTACATTTCAAGAAAACATAATGGCTGCTAGCTCTGAACGGATTTCCATTCGGATTTATTTGTTTGAAAGCTGTGAACAGTGTGGACACACGTGGTGCATGATCTAGGCATGGGCGTGCATGATCTGTGCACTATGAATTACATGGAAGTCTATGGAGAGGGAGGCGTTGTGGAACTTGGAAGCCATTTTGAAAAGAACCTGAATGAGTAAATTTAATGATGACATTTTAAAGTATTGCAATCCAGTGATATTTGTGTTTAGTTACTGTACATTTTGTTTTAATATTGAGAGCTTCTGCTCTGCTGGCCGCACTGCATGTAGCTGCTCTGAAAGCTTAGTGCAGTCTAAAGCCCGCCCACTCTATGTATCCGGTACTTTCCACACACATAGGCTACACACATGCACGCAAACTCCAATTCTGTATCCGCTTTAGACCCTTCCAATGAGCCAATGAGGATACACAGTCAGATTATGCACGGACCGGTCCGAAGGTGAGGTCACGGTGTGGTCAGGTGGACCGGAGGTGGAATTTTTGCGCGCGCACGAGGGCCTCTTTATTTCCCCTTGCCCAGGGGCCTCATGTCATATAAATCCGGGCCTGGCAGTAGGCTATGAGACAGTGAGGTAGGCAGTAGGCTACAGTAGGGCACTGCAGAGATGGAGGTAATGGAGATTAGTGCATAACCCAGATTCCACAGCTGGTAGAGCTCAACCGGTTTCTCTGCTGTGTGTGTGTGTGTGTGTGTGTGTGTGTGTGTGTGTGTGTGTGTGTGTGTGTGTACTCTAAATATGTATGAAAACCATGCCAGACAGGGGTGTGTGTGCGTGTGTGTGCGTGTGTGTGTGTGTGTGTGTGTGTGTGCGCGCACTCAGACAGGGCTGAACGCCAGTAAACTGTAAAAACAAGGCTGTGTGCGTGTGTGTGCGTGTGTGTGTGTAGACACAACGCTACACACAGCAGTGATGATGAGTCATGTAGACCTGTCACAATGATTACATAATCGTCTAATCGTAGTTATTTGACAAAGGCTACTCGCCATTGTTTTGTCATAATTGTCATAATCGTTTACATGCTGAAAATGTTCATATTTTCAATCATTTTCAAAAATAGTGGAAATAGCCGATCTGCAAGCTCACAATGTGTCGCTATGAGATGCGTTGTGATGATGAGTCATGTTCTTCGTCATGTCATCCCTCAAACGCAAGGCAAACAGTGAGATTCACAGAGCATATCATCACTGTTCCCTTTTTTATTATATTTTAAAAACGAGGCGCGAGGCGTTGTGCACTTGTAGATCGTCTATTTTCACCACTTTTGTGCAAAGCTCTTGTATGATGAAGTAGGGCGTAAATTTATGAAAGAACATACTATTTAGAAACTTAGACAGTGAAAATCCATGTGTTTGATTCCCCCCCCACCCACGTCCTACTGACTCACCCACCAGTGAGGATCCTCCAACGGGAGGAGACAGAGCCTTGGTCCTACTGACTCACCCACCAGTGAGGAGCCTCCAACGGGAGGAGACAGAGCCTTGGTCCTACTGACTCACCCACCAGTGAGGAGTCTCCAACGGGAGGAGACAGAGCCTTCGTCCTACTGACTCACCCACCAGTGAGGAGTCTACAACGGGAGGACACTGAGCCTTGGTCCTACCCCCCCTTCCGTCCAACACTCTGATCTACAGGCTCACAACGAGTTGCTTTGTGACACATTGCGAGCTTGTAGATCTGCTATATATATCTGCTATGATGGTATGTTTGTCCCACATTTCGAACGCTATACTGTACGGTACATACATCATCTCATGTTCTACTTTTCTCTCTCTCTCTCTCTCTCTCTCTCTCTCTCTCTCTCTCTCGTTCTCCTTTATTCCTTTATTTCCAGTCCATTCATAAAGTCAGACTCAGTGGGGTTTTTAATAAACGCTGCTATGCAGAGCTGCTCTGGTGAACATGCTCTCCTCTCCCCCACACTTATCTGTGGCCTCCTGAGAATGTGAGGGAGGCTTCTTGTAGTAATGATGATAATTACCTATGGAGTGAATGAATGCATGCAGCGTGCATGCAGGCTGCTGCTGATAATGTCCTCTCCAAGCCATGACCACAGTGGTGGGAGAACTTAAATACTTAACCCATTTAGGCCAAATAATTATTGAATTCTTTAACTATTGAAAAATAGCAGATATACAAGCTCACAGCGCGGCACCGAGTGCCGCGCTGCGAGCTTGTAGATCTGCTATTTTTGAAAAAAGTGTGCAAATCTTTGAATATATGTATTTTCAAAGCGACAGTTTGTAACTCAAATGTTGCTTCTGGGGGGGTCCTTGGAACTAGATATTTTGAGATGGGGGTCTGTGGCCAAATACATATCATTTTGGGGGTCCTTCACATGAAAAGGTTTGAGAACCACTGACATAGTAGTCCCTCAAGAACAGACTAACTGAGCTCCAGGTAAGTGAAAAGGACCTTTTCTTTGACGATGGCTGGCCAGATTGCTGACATAGAAACATAGGGTTTTTAAAAAAAACCTTATAAGGATTCAAAAGACACTTACAGAATCGGGTCAGAATTCTAATTTTCACGATTTTTCAAAAATAGCAGATCTATAAGCTGTTTTTCAATAGTTAAAGCATTAAATAATGATACACAATAATGTGTACCCGTTCTAACCCCGTATTGTGGGGGAAACATCTCTAGTATCTCTAGCTCTAGCCCTGAGGGATGCCGGGGCAGTCACACATAAGGTCTAAGACAGTGGTTTTCAACCAGTGGTCCGGGGACCAGCGATGGTCCTTGAGGATAAAAGTCTTATCCAACAGTAATAAAATATGTTAATTCTTGGGTCTGAAATAAGCCTAGATCTCATCAAATAGTGGTCTGTGGACTGCCGTCACGGCACCCCAGGGTGCCCCGTCAGTCACCCACTTTGAAAACCCCTGCTCTAATCCATGTCGGGTTCCTTTACAATAACTAAAGTTCTACCAGTGCATGCACGCGTGTCCAAGATGCCTATCATTTTGGCTCCAATACAACTACAGCCCTGCTGGGATTACGTTGCGTTGACATCTTCTTCATAAACATACATTCTCATCTCCATTCAGCAGGGCTGCTGCCTGTGAGTTGCTCTCTTGTTCATAAACATACATTCTCATCTCCATTCAGCAGGGCTGCTGCCTGTGAGTTGCTCTCTTGTTCATAAACATACATTCTCATCTCCATTCAGCAAGGCTGCTGCCTGTGAGTTGGTCTCTTGTTCATAAACATACATTCTCATCTCATTCAGCAGGGCTACTGCCTGTGAGTTGGTCTCTTGTTCATAAACATACATTCTCATCTCATTCAGCAGGGCTACTGCCTGTGAGTTGCTCTCTTGTTCATAAACATACATTCTCATCTCCATTCAGCAGGGCTGCTGCCTGTGAGTTGCTCTCTTGTTCATAAACATACATTCTCATCTCCATTCAGCAGGGCTGCTGGCTGTGAGTTGGTCTCTTCTTCATAAACATACATTCTCATCTCCATTCAGCAGGGCTGCTGGCTGTGAGTTGGTCTCTTCTTCATAAACATACATTCTCATCTCCATTCAGCAGGGCTGCTGCCTGTGAGTTGGTCTCTTGTTCATAAACATACATTCTCATCTCATTCAGCAGGGCTGCTGGCTGTGAGTTGGTCTCTTCTTCATAAACATACATTCTCATCTCCATTCAGCAGGGCTGCTGCCTGTGAGTTGGTCTCTTGTTCATAAACATACATTCTCATCTCCATTCAGCAAGGCTGCTGCCTGTGAGTTGGTCTCTTCTTCATAAACATACATTCTCATCTCATTCAGCAGGGCTGCTGGCTGTGAGTTGGTCTCTTCTTCATAAACATACATTCTCATCTCCATTCAGCAGGGCTGCTGCCTGTGAGTTGGTCTCTTGTTCATAAACATACATTCTCATCTCCATTCAGCAAGGCTGCTGCCTGTGAGTTGGTCTCTTCTTCATAAACATACATTCTCATCTCATTCAGCAGGGCTGCTGCCTGTGAGTTGGTCTCTTGTTCATAAACATACATTCTCATCTCCATTCAGCAAGGCTGCTGCCTGTGAGTTGGTCTCTTGTTCATAAACATACATTCTCATCTCCATTCAGCAGGGCTGCTGGCTGTGAGTTGGTCTCTTCTTCATAAACATACATTCTCATCTCCATTCAGCAGGGCTGCTGGCTGTGAGTTGGTCTCTTGTTCATAAACATACATTCTCATCTCCATTCAGCAGGGCTGCTGGCTGTGAGTTGGTCTCTTGTTGCTACACACCGGATGGAAACCAGAGGAGAGTAATTGGTCAATGAGGCTGATGTCACTGCGATAGACTCCGTAAATACTGTACTGCAGGGGTCTTCAACGGGGGTCCGGGACCCCTATTGGGGGTCCTCCAGGGGACCCCTATTGGGGGTTACTACAGGGGGTCCTCCAAATCTTTGTCTGAGAGAAACCTTTTTCTCATTTTTTATATTAACCAATTTTAGCCAAAAATAGCTGATCTACAAGCTCACAGCGCCTCGCGCCACGAGGCGTTGTGAGCTTGTAGATCGGCTATTTTCGGCAAAGAGCTTTGGTGTAGAGGGGAAAAAGAACAGACCAAGTACAGAGTGAAAGGTCAAGTTTATGAAGTATTGACGGTTCAAGTGGTTAAATATCTGAAAACACAAATTGACATGAATCCAAAATACACTGATGATTGTGCTGTCAAACGATGAAACTATATGGAATCTATGAACAGGTTGTGGGGGGTCCCTGCTTCATCTCTCTCTCAACTAAGGGGTCCTTGGGCTGAAAACGTTGAAGACCCCTGCTGTACTGTATGTGATAGACCAGGCTCTGTCTGGACTCCATGCCATGTAAATACTGTATGTTATGGAGGTAGTCTCGCGTGGCCAGACGGTTGCCTCTGCGATTTGGTCAAATGCTCCCAGCATACAGTCTGGCAAAGCAGAAAGATAAAAATGAGTGCGAGATGAAGCGGAAGTGAAGCCTCCTCGTCACTTCCGTTTCAGTCTCACATCGCACACATTTATCATTATATAAATAAAAATCATATAAGCATGTTTAGCTTGCTGCTTAGCAGAAATGACATTTTAAAATATATTTTATTGAACGGTAATGCCCGTTTCCGATACTCGCCGTTAGGGAGCTGCTGTTCCAGACTCTATATAGCATTCAGAGATTGTGGAATAGTTGTCTGGCTACGCGAGACTATTATGGAGGTAATGTGAGAGGCCTCTTCCTGTATCTGGGGCTGCAGTGCTTTTCCATTATTACAATAATAATACATCCAGAGAGGAGAGCTTCTCCAAGCGTTACCCAAGCTGAAAGTCTACTTTTTTAAAATGTTTTGGTTCACAGAACTTTAGACACAAACAGCAATAACAAACGGTTACAAAACTACATTTTCTTTCTTTCAGTCTTTTTATTTTTAATTTTTCACAAACTGATGACTCACATATTGACTCACATTCATATAAACATACATACATATACATATCATCTTTTTTTTACACTCATTAACTTCCAAAACATAAAATCATCAGGAAATGGGATAGGGTAGCCTCGTACCCACCTTGTTTACTAGGCTATGGTTAGGGTATTCTTCTCCCCTTTCTTAGTTCTCTAATTTGCAAAACCCCTCGATAATATCTCAGAATATTCTTCCCCCAAATATTCCACAACTGGGCCCCAAACTATTAAGAACCCACTCAGGTCTCCCTGGAGAAGGTGTGTGAGCAGTTCTAGCGGGAGCAGTTGCAGAACATTATGGAGCCAGTTTGAAACAGAAGGCACATCGTCATCAAGCCAATGTTGTAGTATTGTCAACCTTGCACAGTACCATATAATATTAAGGAGTCTCTTTAACCTATTTGATTCTGGTGTAGTTTGGTGTAAAGAAAAGAATCAATTTTAAAGTATAAGGCACATTTCCACTCTACATCTGGGCTTGAGGAAGACCACCCCTTCACTATGATTACGGTGTCATGATGATACATGTTGGAACGATGGAGACTTAATTTATGATTAATAAAATATTGATTTATCCTTTTAGTCTTGACTGTACCTCTGTTTACATTTATGACTAATAAATGATTGTGTTAACCTTTTAGCCTTAATGTCTGATTGTACATCAGTTTACATTTATGACTAATAAAGTATTGTGTTATCCATTTTTACTATTTCTTTTTAAATTAGAATCCTGAAAAGTACCAGTTTCCACCTGACAGTGTCGATATATCATTCTCTTCTCATATCAGGAATATTTGAATATCTGACCTGCCTTAAGCTTCTTTCTTTCTATCTCTGTTCTTCCCTTTCCTGAAAACTACAAATGAAGGGATAGCTTGTACAAAAACATGATTTTCTTAAAATTTAAATTGACCTGGATTATTTATAATAGGCCAGAAACCTCCTGTTTGCGCTGCCTTGCATTCAGTGTGACCATAAATGATCTCCAGTTAACAGAGACCATAAACAAAGCTACGCTCCAGACTAGAGCACTCTGTAAACAATCATTTACTAAATGACGTGCGGTCACCTCCACCTGCATTATGATACTGTACTTCCCCATTCACTGGAGGGCTGTGTGGAAAGTAACAAAGAACATTTTCTCCAGCTCTGTATTTAAGTACATTTACTTTATTTTAGTAGGCTGATCCATTTTTCAACAATACTTCATTTTCTACTCCATTACATTTCAGAGACAATGGTTGTACTTAATCCAATACAAGTATTTGACAGCTTTTTTTATTTATTTATTTATTACAAAGCTTGCATTAACCAGTTAATCTACAAGCTCTTTAATAGCGCCTTGCGCTGCGAGGCATTGAGAGCTTGTAGATCGACTATTTTCTGCAAATAGGTTTGGTGTAGTGGTATAAAAGAGCAGACCAAGTACAGAGTGAAAGGTCAAGTTAACTAAAACCACAAATCCATCATAAGACTGATGACAGTGCTGTCAAACATGAATCTATCTATGAAATGAATGAAAATCTGCATCACACATTTATACAATATGTAGAGGGGGGGTCCCTGCTTCATCTCTCTCCCTCAGCTAAGGGGTCCTTGGCCTGAAAATTTCATTAACAATCTGTGGCACAGATTAATACAAAAGAATGTTAAAAAGGACAACCCAATAAGCCCAGGGCTGGTTTCCATTGACTTCTTCCACCTCTGATGTAAACAATAATTTAGCCATGACGTGATGTAATCTCCAGCCATGCTACTTCCCCATGCCAGTCTTAATGCCACCATGCATCACTAACACTGGACCGACTGGTTTGTGTTCTAGAACACAGGGTGACGTTGGCACATTCCACAGGTCTGTCCTCTGAGTCATAGGACACAACTACTGGCAAATACACAACATGTGTACACTCTCATAGCTGAATAAACACAGTGTTGGGGTCCTAGACCTAGACATTAACAAGTAGACAAGAACCAGACCTGGACAAGTTGGTATTAAATGGGGGTCCTTGAAATAAATAAAAAGAGATAGAGTTGAGAATCACTGATTTAAAGTGTTTTAAAGGATTCAATAGCAAATCTCAGGTTCTGAATCTAATCTATAGCCAAATGTGTTCTAGTTACATTTAGAACTATCTTCTCTCTCTCTCTCTCTCTCTGTCTCTCTGTCTCTCTGTCTCTCTCTCTCTCTCTCATATATTGTGATCAGGCCCTCATTCTCATTCCAATAGTTGCCATCTGGTTGGAGGCAGAGATGAAAGGAACTCTTAATGACTAACTGGAGGATCGGTTCTGTTGTTGTGAACCAAAGAAACCAGGATGTGAGGAATTATGAGCATTACAGTGAAATGAGGCAGAACAGCTGAACACACTTTCACTGGAGTATCTGTACTTTACTTACAGTAGCTGGCCCCTTTCCAAGTGAAGGAGCAGCGTCTCACTTCCCCAAAACAGAGACACATTCTACATCCTGCTGGCCCCTGCATGGTGTTTTGGGAATTTCATATTGTATCTTTCCTACATTTTCCCAAAAATTACTTGTGTCATCACAACGTTTTGTGAGCTTGTAGATCGGCTATTTTCACTATAATATAACATACAGTATCTGCTCCTGTCCCAGAGCAGGTGTGAAACACCCTCCTCTGTGCAGGAAGAATGCCTGGCATCCCAGCCTGCTGATGCACTGAAGAGGAACGCTCTGCTACTCCTAGTAGTCCCAATGTTTTTGGCGCAGGGCACCCCATAAATAAATATATATATATTTTTTTATTTTCATTCGAGGCACCCCTACAGTACATTTTCACTCCCAGCATTTTATGGCATATTTTACTATTACCTTTGGCATAACAGTATGCTCTAACAGATTCCCTCCAAGTGATTCCTGCTCCCTTCTTATTCACCCTCATATGAATATTTCACAGACATAATGCACGCTATGACATCTGAAGCACTAACCTCTCAGGCTCGCTCGAGAGCTCGTGTATATCTGCTATTTTGAATAAAAGTGGTTCAAACGATTGTGACGTTATATTAACAAACTTAGATTGGGGCCCCTGGGGGTCCCCGGACCACACTTTGAGAACCGATGATATAAACAGCTCGGCACACATTTAGTCCAGTCATTATATGAAAAAACCTAAAACAAATTGCAATAGTAGTAACGGGAAAGTTTTGAAAACGACCTACCTACCTTAGGTAGGTAGGTCGTTTTCAAAACTTTCCCATGATGGGATTCCTTGGGACTTTTTTTTCTCTCACTAAGGACATATTGAGGATACAAAATCAGTTGAGTTTGCTACTATTGCAATTTGTTTTAGGTTTAGCCTAATTTTAGCCTAAAATTACTGGACTAATTGTACTGTGAGAGATCCAACCCCTCTGGCTGCTTAAAACCAACAGTAAAGCTATTTGTTCAAAGAGGAAACCTTTTATTCATTTGCACCTAGACTGAATTATGTCTGGTCTGTTGAATTGATCTGTGGTGTGGTTGGGAAGTTAGAGGTGAACTTTCATGACAATGAATTATGATTATTATGGGGTTTGAAATGTGTCTCTATACTCCACTCTGTTCTATATGTCAACCCCTCTGTCTAAAATCAGATTGTGTTGTAATTTGCCGATTTTGAATCTTCAGAATAATTAGAATTCACACAGCAGGTTGTTCATACCACATTGTAGTTGTCAGAGGTCCGGGCAGTCAGGCAGTCGGGCACCTAGGCTCAATGTAGCCTGACAGCGTGTCGCGGGTTCGAGTCCCGATCCAGGCAGCCTTTTCTGCGTGTCTCTCCCCACTAACTGTCAACCAGCTGTACTATCAATAAAGGCATAAAAATATATATATATATATATATATATTAAAAGATGTCGCACAAAAAGATGTACCTCAAAAAATACGATTATTGGCAGAATCGTGGAAAGTTTGATATTTGGCTGTCCCGTGTTCACGTTTCACTATAGATCGATGGTTGTTGCAATTACCTGCACTGCAATACTTCAGCATATGCTCCATATGATGAAATAAACCCATAAATAATGCACTTCCAAATGAGAAAGCTGAGTGGTGTTTCAGAAGAAATTACGTATTCGGGCCAAGCCCCGAAATACCCGCATGTGTGTTTCAAAGAATATGTGGAATTATGTGTCTGCCACTTCCTCCTTATCTACTTCCAAAAGAAGACTAATAATAACCACATTGAATACCCAAGTGGGCAATTAATTAGATGAGAGTTGAGTAAATGTACCAGCTTTACTTCCACCTCTGACTGAAGGCTTGCCAGCTTCTCGTGGTGCCAGGAGCAATAAGGGTGGTCTGGGGGGATCGGAGCAGGGACGTGCTGGCCATTGGGAAAAGCGGGACAACTCCCGAACGGCCGGTTCATTCCCGGGCTGGTCCAGGCCAGCCATTAGGAAAAAATTCAGAATAAAATGTCGGCCTTCGTTCCATTTTGGAGGCAGGGGGGCCAACAAAGAAACCTTGTATCTCCAAGTTTCAAGCAAAGCCCTGCTTCATCATACAAGGCCGTCGCACAAAAGTAGTGAAAACAGCCGATCTACAAGCACACAACGCCTCGCACATTTTTTAAAATGATAAATACAAAACAAACGGTTTTGGACAAACAAGGTTTCCACCCGACAACGACGAAATATAACTCATGTAATTGACCCGCTGGCTTGTCACTAAGTTGTCATGATCTGAAATGGCAAATCAGCCGCAGCGCGGCACATTGTGAGCTTGGAGGTCGGCTATTTTCGATGCTTGATACCACACTGGACTAAGCATAGTCAAGTGAATACTAGAGATGTGGCGTAACGGCATGGATTTCTACACAAAAAGGACAATTCTTTCAACCTAAGATGCTGCATTCAAGTTCTGGAGAGTTTTTAAAAGGCAATTCTCTTGAATGCTGCCTTCAGGTATGGCATGGAAAGAGGGGGCATTTGCATTTCTTTCACCATAGAAAAAACTGCATTCATGGTTCTGGAGAGGACACTTTTTACAGATGGATAAAAGGGCAGGGGCTCAAGCCCCCTTTGATGTCTATGTGTGCCCGTGCCTGTGTGGTCTGGGGGGGATGGGGGTGTTTTAGAGGGCAGGTGGGGCTGGTAAACAAGGGGATAATTGTACACTGTGGCAGGCAGTGTGAGTGAGACGGCCAGGGAAGTTGTTACAGTGTGGGTTTAAATGGACTGAGGAAGCTGTGAAGAGAGTGGGCCGTTTAGGATTAAAGGGGGCTTTTTCAATGAGTGAAGTCTTAAAAATAACTGATCTACAAGCTCAGATATAGTGCTACAACTCTGAGAGTGTACAAATGGAAACAAACGGTCCCTTACGGGTCCGTTTGTGTACACTCCCAGAGTTGCACACCCATGTAGGGCCCATTTGGAACCCCTAAAGCAAGGGTCTTCAAACAGGGGGTCCGGGACCCCTTGGGGGTCCTCAGAGTTACTACAAGGGGTCCTCCAAATCCTTGAGTGACTTTTTTTTTATATGAACCACTTGAACCCTAGTGTCCATATTCTGAGAACTTTAGCCAGAAATAGCTGATCTACAAGCTTGTAGATCGGCTATTTCCGGCAAAGAGGTTTGGTGTAGAGGGGAAAAAGAGCAGACTTAGTACAGACAGTGAAAGGTCAAGTTTATTAAGTATTGACGGTTCAAGTGGTTAAATATCTGAAAACACAAATCCAAAATACACTGATGATTGTGCTGTCAAACAATGAAACTATAACTACAGTACAAAGTGCCCCTTAATGAAATGAACTCACAAAAGGCACCTCTCACTTCACACTGGGTGTGATTTCTCCCCCAGGAATACTTGTAACATTGTAGAGTTGTTCTACGTTGTGCTATCGCTGCGTTGACTCCATCCTGTCCAATCACATCTAAAGTACGCTGCCTGTATTCTCCCAGGAGAGAACTGCAGGGGAAATTGGGATCAAAGTTAATGTACTATTTTAAATTGGAAAGAAACGCTCTTCTATTCCCTCAGGCTCGCTCTCACATCAAGGTTAAACGTCTTGGCAGGTGCGTCACAAAAGGAGGGAAAAGTGGGACTGAGTCACCGGGGCCCAAGGTGGAGGGGCCTTAATTAGTATATACTTTAGCGATTGAAAGATAGCAGATATACAAGCTCACAGCGCGGCACCGAGTTTGCTATTTTTGAAAAGTCGCGAAAACGTGTGCAAATCTTTGAATATATGTATTATTTTTTAAGCGAAGATTTTGCTTCTGGGGGTTCCCTGAAACTAAATATTTTCAGATGGGGGTCCGTGGCCAAATACATATCATCTTGGAGGTCCTTCACTTGAAAAAGTTTGAGCACCACTGACATAGAAACGTAGAAACCTTAGAAGTATCTGAAATATTCAAAGACTTGCACAAAATGAATGTTTTTTTTTTTTTCAAAAATAGCAGATCTACAAGCTTGCAGCACGGCACTCGGTTTACAAAATAATGCATACTAATGCGTTCCCAGTCTAAAGGGGTTAAACCCCCTCCTCCCCCTATGAAGAACATGCATGGGGGGCCCGCTGTGAATCCTTGTACCCAGGGCCCAGAATTTGGTGCCACACCCCTGTGTCTTGGTGGCGTTTTATTTTGGCCCGTGGCCATCCTATTCAACTCTCTCTCTCTCTCTCTCTCTCTCTCTCTGCAGCCAGTATAATGACAAGACTGATTTGCTGTCACATTGTGTGTGATATGATAAATAAATAATAAATGAATGAATGAATAAAAAGTGGTTGAGACGGAGCCAACGTGAAACCCGTGCCAACGTTTGTTGATGTTGACGCAAAGCGACACGCGGTGACTTTGAAGCTGTGCTCCTGAGTGTCCATCAGTCAACAACAACAACCTCATCATCAGAAAGGCAGCAGTAAAGATTTTTTCTTTTCAAGGAGCGTCAGTTTGCTGTGGGACAGAAACCTCCCGTCTCCACGTACAGTCCACACTTTACATGTTTGTGTCTTTGAGTGGCGTCTGTCCATATGTCTGTCCACTAGGGCATTAACGAAAAAGTCGACAAGTCGACTCAGACGACTTCATTACACAAGTCGACTCCCACCAGAGAAAGTCGAAGTTGAAAAAAAAAATCCTATTGTAAAAAAATTTCTATTGTGAAAATAGCCGATCTGCATGCTCACGCCTCGCAACGGTGTTGTGAGCATGTAGATCTGCTATTTTCACAATTTCTGCCTCTATATATTTGACAATTTGGCCAAAGTTTAATCTGTCATTTTAGAGGTATTAAAAAGTCCTTAAAATGGCACTTTAGAAATGTGCAGATACCCCTCTATACACTTTTGTTTACTGTTGAGTGAGAAAACAATGTTTCACATTAAGTTAATCATCTGGGGACCCCCCCAAAATAACTTGGGGGGTCGTGTGTGATGTGATGGCATCATCAAACGATAGTAGACTTCAACTCAACTTTTTACTGAGTTGAGTCGACTTGCAAAAATCACAAGTCGTTAATGCCCTACTGTCCATACTTGCGATTGGCTGAACCAGAGGTAGGGAGCGCTCCGCTGTGTTCACTTGGACCGCGCGCCTCTGTCATCTCCACAGAAAAGAAGCGCTCCCTTACAAGGCATTGTGTACAAAAACAATAATAGCGCACAGTGAGAATCAGGACACACAACACACAGACACAACCACAGCACGCATATAAAGTAAACAAAGTAACACGGAGGTTCTTCACTGCTGCATGAATTGCGTTAGTACAAGGGAGGTTTAAAAGGCTATCTAAAAGAATTAAGAGTGGCAGCCAACCTGGCGTTTATGCAAATACTGCTGCGTCACTGAGGATGGCCATTGCCATTTGGAAGCACGCACGGCTGTAGGCCTCCATGGATCTGATTAATGGCGGGCGGCGCGGGCGTGGGTTGTCAAAGTTGGACCCGTGCAGGACTCTGCCTTGTGGTTAGTTAAGACTTCAGAGTGTCCGGCTGTCCGCCCTCAGACTGGGAGGTCGGGGTTCCTTCCCACATGGCGTCATACCAGACCAGAGACTAATAAAATGGGACCCGATGCGATGCCTCCCTGCTTGGCTCTGAGCATCAAGGCATGGATTGGGATGAAGTCCATGTGACATACAGTACTAGCGTCATGTCCAGGGGCTGGACTTACTGTACTTACTGTACTTACTGTACTTGTAAGGCTAGGCAGTTGTAAACCAACAGTAGCAGATGTACAAGCTCACAATGTTTTGCGTTTCCGTGACACCTTGTGAGCTTGTAGATCTGTCATTATTGTTTTGGTATATATTTGCTGTAGATGGAAAAAAGCGGACCAAGTATACAGAAACAACTTGGCTCCAAATATCAAAAACATTGAATGAATCAACTTAAACGGGGGGCTGTTACAGTGCGCGCACACACACACACACACACACACACACACACACACACACACACACACACACACACACACACACACACACACACACACACACACACACACACACACACACACACACACACACACACACACACACACACACACACACACACACACACACACGCAGGAGCCCCCATTAGATGAACTCTATGCCACTCAAAGTGTTTTAAAGTGAAATACCCCATGCAGACAGACAGCAGAGTTCTCAAATTCTGCCCGAACCCGACCTTACCCAACCCGACTCGACGTTTTAGGGCCGGGTAGGGCCTATTCGGCTATAGAAAAAGAAAATGTATTTTGTAATTATTTTATTTATTTTACTACTATATTACTATTTGCGCTGTTACAATGTTCTCAAATTCTTCCCGAAGCCAACCTGACTTTTCGGGCCGGGCAGAGCCTAAAATGTGGTCTAATTGGTTGGGCCAACCTGGCCATTTTTGGGCCTGTGGAGAACTCTAACACAGGGGTCTTCAAAGTGGGTGACGGGGCACCCTGGGGTGCCGTGACGGCAGTCCAGGGGTGCCGCAAGATCATTTAATAATATTTGGAATTTATTTGGACACTTGAAAAAATATTTAGTATCATTTTAAACTTGAAGTACAAAGTTATTTTCAGTCAGTTCTAACCAAAATGGCCAGAACAAAACTAGTGAAAACAGCCGTTCTACAAGCACACAACGCCTCGCGATGCGAGGCGTTGTGTGCTTGTAGATCTGCTGTTTTCACTAGGATTAAAAAAATATTTATGGGGTGCCCTGAGATAAAAAAGTTTGGGAACCCCTGGTCTAACAGACAGACAGAAGGAGTCCAGAGCTGAGCTACATGATGCATCCTCTACTAACACTTCACTTTAATATGATGTCTTCATGTGAACGTCTGAGTGCACAGACCAGCCCATAATGACTCCAGGCTGTGTGTGGTGTGTGTATGTGTGTGTGTGTGTGTGTGTGTGTGTGTGTGTGTGTGTGTGTGTGTGTGTGTGGTTGGAGGCCCTCTGGGCTGTGAATGGGTCTCTTTGTGAGTGTTTTTACAAGGCGTTCCGGAGCCCAAATGACGCTGCCTCCTCCCCTCAGAGGAGCATACTGTATTATACTGTATATTATACTGTATATTATACTGTATATCATACTGTATATTATACTGTATATCATACTGTATATTATACTGTATATGAACCAATAGGAATTAATAAAATGAATGAATCACTGGATGGATGGATAATCCATGTGTAGTGATGCGTGGAAGCGGATTGAACCCGGGATTCCCACTCGCCAGTCCAACGCACAACCAGTCGTGCTAATAGGACTGAGCCCGATTAGCAGGGCTGTTGTCGCTGGTTCATGGCTGGTACTAACTGTGGGGGCAGGGCATGTGTGTGGGGCCTATGGTATGGATCTCCGTATTTTAACTTTTTGTGGTGTGTTGTCGTGAATGAATCATATACAGCGTCACACAAAAGAAACGGTTTTGAGCTTGTAGATCTGCAAATTTTACTACTTTTCAATTCAAACTTGGCACAGTCATGCGCAGAGCAAGTTCTGCGCACTTGTTGGTGGCCGTAGGCGAGGTTGCGCACATGGGTGCGTGCACATGTGCACGTGCGTGCACACATCAGCCTGGGTGACAGCAGACTGCTGGGCGAGCACTGGCGCTTTGGCATGGGATCAACTTTGACCCCACCAAAAAAATGCACAGACCTGGTTAGTTGTTTAAGTTGGCCAAAATGTGGCCATATTTCTCCAAATATGGAGATGACTGACATGTGACATCACAGATGTCCGACGTCACAGACCACATGAAGTGTGACATGAAGTGTGACGCACGCACGCACGCACACACGGACAGGAGCTGCAGGTTTTCAAACGGATGAATAAAATGAATGCATAATCCATGAATGTAAAATAAAAGAAAGAAAAAGTCCGCTGTATATGGTTTTTACTTAAAAACCATATACTGGGAACAGCAAAATCGGTGCGCTGACTTTTTCTTTCTTTTATTGTTGATTAACTTTAGTCCAGCACCCAGCCTATATGGCTCAGGATGTGCATGGCCTTTATGACTGTTTAGCAGTTTATGTTTCCATAATCCATGAATGTGTGCATAATAATATACACAAGAAGTTTTTCCTGCCTCTATATTTGAACAGTAGTTTATGGTTTATTTATTATTATTATTATGTCCCATTCATGTGAGCTTTTCAAGAGCAGCGTACACAAATGCACGGTAAACACAGCAACAGGTGGTGGATGACTGGATGAAGACAGTAAGGCCTACAGTAAGTGACCCCATTTCTGCTTTTTAAAGGAACCATGGTTAAATATTGACATTTCATTGCAGGGCGCGGCTCTCTGAGAACAGTTCAGCCAGGAGGATTGAGGAACTATACTTTTTATGGTGCTTTTTTAATCTCTTAAACCCTATATTGTTTAGGGGAGGGGAGGGGAGGGGAGGGGAGGGGAGGGCGGGACAGCAATCCATCTGCTGTCCTAGCTCTGGTCCATAGCGTTAGTGGAGTTCTCCCTAACGCTATGTTTTCCTCTACCTCCTAGCTCTGGTCCATAGCGTTAGTGGAGTTCTCCCTAACGCTATGTTCCTCTACCTCCTAGCTCTGGTCCATAGCGTTAGTGGAGTTCTCCCTAACGCTATGTTCCTCTACCTCCTAGCTCTGGTCCATATATAGCGTTAGTGGAGTTCTCCCTAACGCTATGTTTTCCTCTACCTCCTAGCTCTGGTCCATAGCGTTAGTGGAGTTCTCCCTAACGCTATGTTCCTCTACCTCCTAGCTCTGGTCCATAGCGTTAGTGGAGTTCTCCCTAACGCTATGTTTTCCTCTACCTCCTAGCTCTGGTCCATAGCGTTAGTGGAGTTCTCCCTAACGCTATGTTCCTCTACCTCCTAGCTCTGGTCCATAGCGTTAGTGGAGTTCTCCCTAACGCTATGTTCCTCTACCTCCTAGCTCTGGTCCATATATAGCGTTAGTGGAGTTCTCCCTAACGCTATGTTTTCCTCTACCTCCTAGCTCTGGTCCATAGCGTTAGTGGAGTTCTCCCTAACGCTATGTTCCTCTACCTCCTAGCTCTGGTCCATAGCGTTAGTGGAGTTCTCCCTAACGCTATGTTTTCCTCTACCTCCTAGCTCTGGTCCATAGCGTTAGTGGAGTTCTCCCTAACGCTATGTTCCTCTACCTCCTAGCTCTGGTCCATAGCGTTAGTGGAGTTCTCCCTAACGCTATGTTCCTCTACCTCCTAGCTCTGGTCCATATATAGCGTTAGTGGAGTTCTCCCTAACGCTATGTTTTCCTCTACCTCCTAGCTCTGGTCCATAGCGTTAGTGGAGTTCTCCCTAACGCTATGTTCCTCTACCTCCTAGCTCTGGTCCATATATAGCGTTAGTGGAGTTCTCCCTAACGCTATGTTTTCCTCTACCTCCTAGCTCTGGTCCATAGCGTTAGTGGAGTTCTCCCTAACGCTATGTTCCTCTACCTCCTAGCTCTGGTCCATAGCGTTAGTGGAGTTCTCCCTAACGCTATGTTTTCCTCTACCTCCTAGCTCTGGTCCATAGCGTTAGTGGAGTTCTCCCTAACGCTATGTTCCTCTACCTCCTAGCTCTGGTCCATAGCGTTAGTGGAGTTCTCCCTAACGCTATGTTCCTCTACCTCCTAGCTCTGGTCCATAGCGTTAGTGGAGTTCTCCCTAACGCTATGTTCCTCTACCTCCTAGCTCTGGTCCATAGCGTTAGTGGAGTTCTCCCTAACGCTATGTTCCTCTACCTCCTAGCTCTGGTCCATATATAGCGTTAGTGGAGTTCTCCCTAACGCTATGTTTTCCTCTACCTCCTAACTCTGGTCCATAGCGTTAGTGGAGTTCTCCCTAACGCTATGTTCCTCTACCTCCTAGCTCTGGTCCATATATAGCGTTAGTGGAGTTCTCCCTAACGCTATGTTTTCCTATACCTCCGTATTCCTTGGCAAAACTAGAAAACCCCGCCGTCTGGTCCAAAAAAATCGAACCTCTGTTCGAAGTGGAGCTGTGTGTGTGTGTGTGTGTGTGTGTGTGTGTGTGTGTGTGTGTGTGTGTGTGTGTGTGTGTATTGCAGTTGATGCTCAGGGCAGGCTAGACTCAACAGCACCTCTCTGGTCACCCAGGGTTACTACATACAGGCTACATACAGACCCACCCACCCACCCACATACCCACATACCCACCCACATACCTACACACACGGCCACGTATAGGGGAGCTTGTGTTCCACACAGCTCCAATAACAAAAACTGTTTCGCCCCTCACCAAACTAAAGGTATCAGTAGAAAGTTGAAAGCTTACGCGGTCTGAGCCCCCCACCATACGCTTAAAATACATTTAAATTTTCTAGGGGTGAAATGAAAAATAATCCAAGAAATGTAAGTAATTACCATAAATGATCAATGTTATTATCATTAAAACCACAGTGTTTTGACAATAATTATTTGGGGGCAATACTCTCTTACAATACCCTCACAGCCCACTAGTGGCCCCCGCCGCATAAAAGGATAGATAGAGAACATAAACTCAGCTCTGTAATACTCTACGGTCTGCCCAGAACCACACACACACACACGCGCACACACACACACACACACACACACGCACGCACGTGCACGCACACTCACACACACACGCACACGCACGCACGTGCACGCACGCACGCGCGCACACACACACACACGCACACACAGCCTGTTTTGCTTCGTCTCTGGCCAACTATAATACCATGAAACTCAACTCCTCTCAGCACAGAGACAAAGCTGTTGTGTTTTCTCTTCTTTTCTTACAACAATATTTTACCGCTGGGAGTCCAGAGTCCACATGTTTATTTATGTGAATAACCAGACGCCAGGAAACCTAGCTCGAGTAAAGTAACTTATTCACTTAAGTACCGTAGGCCTATAAGTACAATTTTAATTCCTAATTAACTTTACTCTTCAAAGTTATAATGTAGGGGTGCCTCGGATTAAAAACAATATTTATGGGGCGCCCTGAGACAAAAAAAGTTTGGGAACCCCTGGTATAGAACCCTGAGGGACACCAATCAACCATAATGGCAGTGGTGTAAAGTAACTAAGTACATTTAATTAGGTACAAGTTTGATGTATTTGTGCTTTACTTGAGTAAAGCCCTTTGCACACAGGACAGTTGCGTTTTTTTTTCTTTTTTTTTTTTTCGTTTGCTGCATGAATAAAACGCATTGGATTTGGTGTGCAATGCTGTGCGGAATCGGCGCTGCGGATCCCAAAAGGAGTCATACAAGGAGTGATGAGTTTTTTACCGCATGCGACAAGACGCACGAATCGAACTGGGTTCGATCGAGAGAAAAAAACGCACGGCCGCAGCCACTCGTCGCACGGCTGTGCATGAGGTCGTAGAGAATCATTATTTTCTTAAAAAAAATGAAATTGACCGTTTTATCCGTGCGGATAAACGCGCCTGTGTGCAAAGGGCTTATAAAGGTGGTTGCACACTGCTGCGTTTTTCGGGCCGAATATCGGGGTGAATTTCGGAGCGGGTGAATAAAAAAATCAACCTCACGTTATGTCAGTCACGTTTGCACACTGTCGCCGTTTCGCGCACCACTCTGTCCCTTGCTCTCTCTATCTCTCTCTCTCTCCTTGCCCTGAAAAACGCATTTCGCAACGAAAAACGCAGCAGTGTGCAACCAGCTTAAATTCCAATTTCAACTACTTTCACTTCTACTCCACTACATCTCGGATCCAAAAATGGTTTGCAGCTGATTGGTGGATTCATTCTGCCAATGCTTTTAAATGGGAATGGAGCAGATTTGAGAAATCTGCCATTTGCGGATTTCTCCAAAAATCTGCTCCAGAATCCACTTAACAGCTGGCAACCATACTTTGGTGTGACCGTACACTAACACAGTGTTTCTCAACCTTTTTTCTGCATGAGCACACCTTTCATGTCCCAAGAATCCATGGCCACACCAACATAATACAGGAGTGTAAATATCGTCACTGTCGGGAAGAAACCTCGTATCTCCAAGTTTCAAATGTGTACGTTTCTACGCAAAGTAAAGCCCTGCTTCATCATACAAGGCTGTCGCACAACAGTAGTGAAAAACATTTGGTTATGGCATGGGTATGCAGCTGCCATACCCTGGGTGCAGGGGGAAAATAAAAGTTACTTTTAAATATAAATCCATGAATGTCTCTTTGTCTATCTGTGCTGGTTATTATGTTGTTAAATTACAGTAAAATAACTACAAATGCAAAATGTAACAAAATGGCCACTTTAAAGGTATTATAATTATATTCTCCACAATTGTATTCTCCCCAGCTTGACAAAATGGTATATTCCCAGGTTCCGCAGGTCAGCTGCACAGGTGCAATGCATTTTATTGTTAAGTGTGGCATGTTTACTAACATGCCAAGTTTAGCTGCACTTGAACAACCGTTCCAGGCTGCCATATCCAGCCCAAGAAACAGTAGAAACCTGTGTAAAAAACTGACAAAACTTGTTTTCTTTTTTTTTCCCAGACATTGTGAAAATAGCAGATCTACATGCTTGTAGATCGGCTATTTTCACAATAGAACCGTGTTATCCAAAATGTAATGCATCTTTTCCATGAGGACTCCCATCTTTGCCATACCCTAGCTTTTGCTGAACTGACGCCACTGCACCAGAGACCAGAGAGTCTCTCTGTGACCTCTGTGTAACCTGTGTGTGCTGGGAGAGGGTACAACATAAACATAATATTCATTCTCTCACTTTATTTTCTTAACCACTTGAACCCCAGCCGTCCTTATATTCTGGAGACAGTATTCCACACAGACATGTGGTTCTCAAACCTTCTGGAAAACATATTATATTCATACCAGGAGCAGGACTCCCATCTAATGGGGTAATGTTTTGTTTCGTGAGCTTAGCAGATCGGCTGTTTTCAAATTGCCAGAGTATATATAGGTCTGAAGTGCTTTCATGATAATAATTAAAATCTGCAAAGTAACTCGTTAAAAAAAAAAAGTTTTCATGGTCTTCCTCTTCTTTCGTGTGATTATACTGGAGTAAAAAGTCCAATATTTCCCTAATATTCATGACATCAGGGATCTCCATATATGGGCATAAAAGGGATGGTATGTTGTCAGACGTCATAGATGTCATAGGTCTATGATGTCAGACAAGGACGGAATTTATTTGCAACATCATTGTGATCAGAACAGGTCAGCTATATCATGCATTGACACTAAGGCTTGCCCACCTGCCCCTGGCAGGTAAATAAAACTTTCGGGCAGGTGAAGTTTGCTTTCAGGTTGCCCGACCGGGCAAGTGCTCATTTGAGAGGGGACGCAACCGTCTATAAACACAACAAGAGATATCTGCCTAAACACCTGAACGTGGACAGAGCGCTCTGTCTTCTGGTCTATGGAATGCAAAATAAGAACACTATTTACCTATAATGTGCTGTTTTCACTGTTAATACACTTAAAAATATAAAATAGGTGTGAACCCGTAGTCATATTCAATCACAGCTATGTAGGTATTTGGATGAAAAAGATTGGTACAGTATTAATGTTTTTTATCGCACAGCCCCACAAAGTAAAAGAAAATAAGAGTTAAATTGAACGGTAATTACATTTTTACCTATCATTTTATAATAGACAATTTACTTTTCGGGCAAGTGGGCATTACCTTTGGGCAAGTAGAACACGACCTGTACTTGCCCGATGGGCAAGTGCCTCTGAGACCCTAGTGTCAACTCCTGGCTATATCCTCCTGCCTAGCTAGGATCAGGTGGGTGCATATTGATGATATTGCTATTTCTACTTGGGTCAAACTAAACCAGAGTAAGTTCTCCACCCTTGCTAAGGAGGACTACATCCAAAGAGATGAGGCCCATCAGGGTATACTATAGGGTAGAGACTTCTAGAGATTTAGTGAGCTTGGATGCTGCTGTTGAGACAGAGTCAGAACACGTGTTGTGAACCATAGAGAGACATGCTCTCACACTGATTTGTGTTGTTCTGGCAGAGACGGACGATCGCTCACAGCCAACGAGTTGTGAGCAAACTGGAAAACATTTCTACCACAGACAACATCCATCGCTCTGTTCTTTAACTGATGGGTTTTTGTCTTTGTAAAAAAAACAACAACATATATTTATGTTTTAAGTTAAAAAGCTAAAGCTGTGATACTTCTTATTCTGATACTAATAATCATCTTTTTCAGAGTCAACACAATCACACCATTTATCAGCTTTTATAGTCCAGGTCCAATTCTGTCCCGTCTCTTATTTCACTTCCAATTTCACCTGTACCATCTCCTGATTGGAAGGAATTGGTATCCCGATCTTAAAATGTGTTATCTTAATTCTTGATAGCACACTGAACTAAGCATAATCAAGTGAATACTGGAGATGTGGCGTAACGGCATGGATTTCTACACAGAGAGGGCAGAAAAAACACATAAAATCTAAATGACATGTAGGGTAGGCAAGTGCTACAGTAAGTGTGGAGTCTGAAGAGGTGAGTTTTCAGACCAGAGAAGAGAATAAACTAGAAATGCACTCTGTTGAGGTGCCAACTTGTGCCTTGCGCACACGTAGTCCATGTATGGCCTACTTGTGCGCCAGCAGAGTGGGGCATGAGGTGCGCTCACCACTGGCATCACCGCTTCCAAAATAAAACGTATACATTACGGCTAATGTGTAATGTCAGTTAGTACAACTGCTGTTCTAAATGCTGAGACAACCTGGTACAACTGCTAGTCTAAATCCCATTTCCATTCCTAAACCTGCCATTCCTACGCACCGCCATTCCTACGGTAGGGCATTCATGAATTGTGATTTTTAGTATTCGAATTATTCAACCTCAAAGTATTCGAATCGTCGAATATTCGACAGGACTGGCCAAACTGTCAAATATTAAGTAAGCAAGAGGCAACATAACATGAAAATGGCAGATCTACATGCTCACAACGTCTCGCAACGCGATGCGTTGTGAGCATATTTATCTGCGGAACCGAGTCACATTAAATGTAATACCTACAATTCCAAGTGCCTGTCAGGGTGGGGGTCCCCCGTTCAAATATGTTTATTTTGGGGTTCACGGCCTAAAAAGGTTTGAGAAGCCCTGGTATAGAGCATTAACAAATTCATCCACCAGGGGCATTGACAACTCATTCTTATGACTTCCTATCTCGCCAAGCTTTATAAACTATATATTTTTTAAAGAGAAAAAAAAAAGAAGCGAATAGCGAATATTCGACTTCGGTGAACAACGTCAAATAGTGACTTTGATATTCGAATATTCGAATATTTGGCGAATGCCCTATCCTACGGAGGCAGTGATCCCCTAAACCAAACGCTAACCCTGACCTCAGTAAGAATGGCAGTGGGTAGGAATGGAGAACTGCACCCGTAGAGGACGCCATGAGGTGCTGATTGGGCTACGGGCTTAAACAAAGAAGGACACTGACATAACCAGCAGATCACAGTACTTGCGCGCAAGTAATTACATTTTATTCATTAAAAATGGCTTGTGGTGCATATACTGCATACCACTTGAGCCAGGCCAGAATCCAAACAATTCAATGTCAATTCCAAGGAGCTTTCTATTGGCCTGAGAATCCACCCAGTGAGAATAATGCATGGTGTAACCTGACACCTTTCACCTGGCTCCGTCAGCCAATGAGGGACAAGCTTTCAGGGCAGGTGGGTGAGAGAAAGAAAGCCTGTCATTGTAGCAGCTGTATGTTAATTAAGTAACAGGGAAGGAACGCCGACCCGCTCTCTCATATCGCTGTTTAAAGATATTAAAGGAGTAGTTCACCCCCAAAATGGAATGTGACAAATACAAAAAAATATTATTGAACTCAAGTCTCCATGGCAGTAATCAATAGAAAAAAAAAGTCATTTTGGGGGTGAACTACTCCTTTAAAGGGGAAGACCACCCATTTTCAATATTGAAATATGTCATTAATATACCTTAGACAGGGGTCTTCAACGTTTTCAGGCCGGGGACCCCCAAACTGATGGGGAGATGGAGCAGGGACCCCCTACCACCTGGTAGGGTGGGGGGGTCGGGGCTACGACATATTTTTTCGTAGAGAACAAATGTCAATAATATCAACAATACGTCAATTGCATAGTAATCATGTATTCAAGCTATTCAAAATGGATAGAATCATGATTTATTTTTGAGCGGTGGTCACAACGCTCCTATACGTGGCCATGTGTGTGGGTCTGTCTGTCTGCGTGTCTGTCTGTCTGTCTGTCTGTCTGTAGCCTGCAGTAACCTTTTCTGACCACACATGTTAAGGGAGGGGCGCTGTTGTTCAGGCCAGGCCAGACCACGCACGCGCGCACACACACACACACACACACACACACACACACACACACACACACACACACACACACACACACACACACACACACACACACACACACACACACACACACACACACACACACACACACACACACACACACACACACACACACACACACACAGGGGGGAAGGGGGGGGAACCACCGCTCAGTTCACACGGGTGTGATTTTTTTTAACATAAATGTGGAAAATGGCAACAAAAAAAAGAGAAAATATTGATGACAAAAACGGACAGAAAATATTGATGACAAAACGGTATGGGATATGCAGCTCTGCAAATAAAAGGAAATCTCCACGATACAATATCGCGAGTGTTTTTATCACGAAAGACGATAATATCGCTTATCGTCCCATCCCTACAAAACGGTCAAGACGACCAACAACGGACAAAAAACGTTCCAGACAGGGGAGCAAAAGAGGAAAAGAAACTAGACTCTAGTCGAGTCTAGTTTTGTTAATGCGCCAACTTGCTTCTTGTGTACTCGTGGCCGCGAGTGCGCCAGCAGAGCGCTCCTTGTTATTTATATAACAGGTCGCACTCGTTGTTGGTGACCTCACCAAGAATGCTGGTCCCTGATTGGCTACGGGTGCAAACACAGACAGATACGCCACTGAAGGCAGTACTTAAGCAAGTAAGTAATGATCAACAATCAAGTGGGCTAATGAAATGTACAACAAGTAGTGAAATGCTCTGTATGTATATAAAATGTGACATAACTCTGTTTACACAATGCTGTACCCCTCCTAATGTATATATGCATTTTCAACTGTTTTTATTGTATTTGTGACACTTGCTTTGGCAATGTAAACGTATCTTTTCTCATGCCAATAAAGCTCCTTTGAATTGAAAATGTAATTGAAATGTTAGAGTGGCAAGATACTCAACACTGTACTAACAACATAAATACAATGTATCATAAATACAATGT
Source organism: Nannobrachium achirus (assembly GCF_963921795.1). NCBI lineage: Eukaryota > Metazoa > Chordata > Actinopteri > Myctophiformes > Myctophidae > Nannobrachium > Nannobrachium achirus. Next base: position 4,436,343 of record NC_137825.1, on the reverse strand, counting down.
ATCATGCTCACACACACACACACACACACACACACACACACACACACACACACACACACACACACACACACACACACACACACACACACACACACACACACACACACACACACACACACACAACAGCGTTGATTTCGTAGACTAAAACTATGACGAAAATATCAGTAGTCAACTACCTTTTTTCACTGACGAAAACCACATAAAAAGTAAGCTATGATGACCAGAACAAAGACTAATTATGTTCACGATTTGTCAACAAATAAAAACTAGACTAAAATGTCAGGGAGGGACAAGTGGAGAAGAGACCCAGTAGAACTAAAATACATGGCATTTTATGTTTGGTCGCGCTCTGAAAATAGCAGATCTACAAGCTCACAGAGGTTTTATGGTCATGAATGATTCACTAGGATTCAGGATGGCTTGATCCCAGGGGAACTAGGCTAACTTTAAGACTATATCAATAATATATAGTATGTACAGTACACATTTACCACTATAGAAGCCATGAAGGGACCTACCTGACTGGCCTTTCTTGATGTCAATCAATCAATCAATCAAATCACCTTAATTCAAGTGGCAGATGCCTTTTTCAGGATCATGTCATGTGTTCTACCTGCACAGCCTTTGGGATTTACTGGTAGATCATGATCTACCTTTTGGGCTCCCCTGGTCTAGATTGTTGCCATCTGTAGAGCACAAGCTCCCTCTACTGGTGACAGATGGTATTGGTACATTTTGTTTAGAGTTGGGGCTTACCCTGAGAGCTGAGGAGATTCAGAGCACACAGAACTGTTCAACATTAATCATCCTCCAAGCATAACTTTAGAATCTGCATGTGCTGATAACAAACCTGTTGATAACATATTCAATCAATCAAATGCATCATTATTAATACAGTGCTTTAATGAACGGATTCTCATCAACAGACATACATGCTGTACTTAAAGGAGTAGTTCAACTCCTTTAACACTTTTACAGTAGAGTTCAGTCGTAACACACAGTGTTCAATGCATACACAATGCTGTAGAAAACTAACAACTTGGAACATCAACAATAAACTGTGAACACAGTTCTGTTGAAAGGCCTCCTCACATTGTTCTGGACCTGAACACAACTAAACAACACTTAAAGGACAACTCTCTTTTTTACAACAAGGGTTCATAGATTAGATCAGGGGTCTTCAATGTTTTCAGGCCAAGGACCCCTTAGCTCTGAGAGAGATGAAGCAGGGACCCCCACAACCTGTTCATAGATTCCATATAGTTTCATTGTTTGACAGCACAATCATCAGTGTATTTTGGATTCATGTCAATTTGTGTTTTCAGATATTTAACCACTTGAGCCGTCAATACTTAATAAACTTGACCTTTCACTCTGTACTTAGTCTGCTCTTTTCCCCCTCTACACCAAATCTCTTTAGCAAAAATAGCAGATCTACAAGCTCACAACGCCTCGCGCTGCGAGGCGTTGTGAGCTTGTAGATCTGCTATTTTTGGCTAAAGTTCTCAGAATATGGATGCTAGGGTAAAAAAGTGAATGTGTACGTAAGTGGATAAATATGTATTTTTAGACACAATAAGCCGTTGATTTCTGTATTACTATTTACAGTAACACTACTAGTTCCCATAAGTCACATCTGTCCATGAAAGACTGCGGTGCATCTTGGGAATGGGCTGATTGTGACTAAAAATACATATTTAGCCACTTGTACACGTTCCCCTACCCACTGGAAACAAAATAGCTAAAATGGCTAAAATGATAGAAAGCAGTGAATGAAAACATTTTAACAATCATCTTTTCTTTTCTATAATCTAAAATGTGAATCCTTGTTGTAAAAAAAACAAAGTTGTCCTTTAACAGTTTCATCCAACATCATCAGGGCTCTTTGCCTTTTACAGACCAGTAGAAACCAGTGGTTCTCAAACATTTTCAAGTCAAACGACCTCCAAAGTGAGAGGCATTCGGCAGCGGACAAACAGTTTGAAAATATACGTTTTGTGCCAGGGACAAAAAAGAGAATATCTGTCAACATTCTCTGAGAAATTAACAGATCTACAAGCTCACAACGCGTCACGTAACGATGCATCGTCAAAGCGAGTAGTTTGGCTATTCTCTTAATAGCCAAACAAAAACTAGGGCTTGCATGATTAAGCGCGTCTCCTCGTTTAGGGCGGGGACCGCCTGCGATCCCCAACGGACCACACGTTGTGACAACCAGTGGTACACAGTATATGGCGTGCAAACCGACACTGTTAGGCAATGGTTTCTGTTGTGCGTAGCGCCAGAACAGAACAGAGCTCGATCAGCGAGAGAGAACAGAGAGATGGACAGAGGGAAGGAGGGAGGGATGGACGGAGTGAGACAAGGCGAGAGGGACTTTGTTAGTAACGTCAGACCAGAGCCTGATCAGCGAGGGAGAGGTTGAGAGATGGATAGGGAGACGGAGGTAGTAGTCAGGGAGAATTAGCAGAATACCTGTCAAATCTGTGAATAAATTCCTTACTAAACAATTTCTTCACCAATGTGTTCGTAAAGGTGTCTAGTAACATATCTAACAAAGATTGAAATTCAACATCCCTAGCAAAATATTTGACAGCTAGGGTAATTCTGGGTCTCAATGTGAGGGGTCTAACTAGGTGTTTTTAATTATTCTGAATCCATTGCAAGCATTTGTTTTGCACAAAAAACTTTCCTTGGGCAAAAAATGGACCCCCACACCACTGTGAAAAGTGATGACTCATCACTAAACCATCATTTTTATTTATTGTTTTTAGCCCAATGAATGGCTGCTACTTGCTAATGTTTACTTTAGTCACAGGACCAGAGCATCATGCTGTGCAGTGCCATAGACACAATCGGCATAAAACCGGTATTTATGTCAGCTCACCGATTCAGCCGGTTTGATATCATACCTGCCGATTTTTTATATTGGCCGATTCCGATGTCCATCCCTACACAGGCTCTGCCGGGGAAAGAAGGAACGCTCGGGATGGCGGCGTCGCTCCGTGAAAAAAGATACAAGTGTTAGTTAGGCGACAAAAGAGTTAAGGGGCGCGTTGCATTGTTAATGCAAGAACCCCCGGCAACATCAGGCACGCTGATAACGCAGCGTATATTTATTTTCCTGCACGTCATCCGTCCAGCTCTGAAGCAGCAGGACAGGACATGATGCACACACTGAAAGCTCTGTCAAAAAGGCACAAGAACAAATGAACTGTGACACAATAAAAAATAAAATGACCCCAGACCTGAAAAACACCACGTGATCACTGTAATCCACTCTTCAAGGCAAGAGAGAGATGAAGCAGGGACCCCCCCCCCCCCCCCCCACACACACACACACACACACTACATATTGTATAAAACTGTGTCGCAGATTAAACATAGATTTCATATAATAGCTTCATACAGTCACCAGTGTTGTGCAGCGTTGTGTTGGATTCATGTTCATGTGTATTTTCACACAGTTAACCATTAAACCCTCAATACTTAGAAAAATGTGTACTTGGTCTGCTCTTTCCCCCCCCCTGCCTCACCAAACCTCTTTGCTGTCAATAACCCATCTACAAGCTCACAACGCACAAGCCTCGCAGTGCGAGGCGTTGAGAGCTTGGTAGATCTGCTATTTTCGCCTAATGTTTCCTTCAGAATATGGAGGCCAGGGTTGAAGTGTTTAAAGTAAAAAATAAAAAAAAAGAATAAAGAAATGAAAAAAGTTTGTATCTCACAAAGATATGGCGGTTGAAGACCCAGATCTACTGTATGTAGTCAGTCTGAGATGGTTTCTTTTACTGCTGCAGGATCCTTAATCGCTTTTAATCGCAGGAGTTTTAGGCCACTTTTACACGATGCGTTCTTATTGTGCGTCTACGTGGAAACGCACCCGCATTGAAAATGATGTAATGTGCACGCCATATCGCTAGGTGGCGGCGACGCACAGATAAATGATTGCCGCCGCTTCCATTTCCTTGTTTACATGCACCATGGTAACGTGGCTGCGCGTAGTCTGCTCGTGAGCCATGAAATGACACGTTTTGTCGTTTCTTGCGTTCCTGCTGTTCTAGTCTCGCGTGCCCAGACTGTTGCCTCCGCGATTTGCAAATGCTCCCGGCAACTGTCTGGGGCACGGAAATAGAAACGATGAGTGCGAGATAAAGCGGATGTGACGCAACCGCTCCCTTGGTGCAGTAGCAATAACATGTCCTACTGAAAGCGTTATGTCTCCTTTCAAAAAATGTTGGAGCAATATTTTGTCTTTCTCTGGTGTTGTTGGTGTTACTTCCATGATGTGTTCAAATGTTTTCTTGAACTAGACACCCATAACAAGAATATGCTGCTCGAATGACATGCAGCAGTGGCTGCTTCTGATACTCGCCGTTCGGGAGCTGCCGTTCCAGACTCTATATAGCATTCAGAGATTGTGGAATAGTCGTCTGGCTACACGAGACTACTGCTGTTTAGACGGTGACGCGAGGGGACACCGTTGTCAACTTCTCCACTCTAAAACCCGGTCTTACTTTGTTGCGTTTCCAAACCCCCGAAAATGCTGTTGTTGTCTCAACGGAAGGCATATCTGATCTGACGTTTCATGTTGGCATTTTCTCGTGGAAACGGCATCATCTGAACGCCGACCTTAAGTTTCTTTGGCTGGTTTATTTTATCTACTTTATTTCCTTCGACGAGTTCGTCTCTCCCTTCGTTTTGTCTACAACTTCCCAACTGTCGCGTCTTCCGTCTCCGCCGTTGTTGCGTCTTCCTTCTTAGCCGTCGTACCTTTCTTCTTTGCAGACGTCACCAACTTCTTTGCCGTTGCGTTTCCTTTCTTGGCGGTCGAGGCTTGTTTCTCCGCGGTCGCCTCTCCCTTCTCCACCGCTGTCACGTCTTCTGTCTCCGCCGTTGTTGTGTTTTGCTTCTTAGCTGTTGTACCTTCCTTCTCAGCAGCAGTCACCAACTTCTTAGCCTTTGTGTTTTCTTTCTCTGCGGCCTCGTCTCCCTTCTCCACCGCCGTCTCCATCTTCTTCACTGCCTTCTTCTTCTCCGTCGTCTAGAGAAGGGACGATATGAAAATGTCATGTCGTGATTATCGTGAGCGAAGGAATTGCGGTTTACGATATTATCGCGATAGTCAAAATATCCCCAACATCCATTATCCTGGGGTGGAACATTTGCCAAAAGATAGCAGATCTACAAGCTCACAGTCACAACGCGATGCATTGTGAGCTTGTAGATCGGCAATTCTTTGGCAAACAGATTTGGTAGAGTGTGAAAACAAGTCGGGCGGCATAGCTCAGGGGTAGAGAAACCGCTATCAGAACACCCAGTTCGAATCCGGGCTCCCCCTGAGTTAATGTCGAAGGGTCCTTGGGCAAGACTCTGAACCCCACATTGCTCCCGGTGAGCAGGTTGGTGCCTTGCATGGTTTCCTCCGCCACCGGTGTATGAATGTGTGTGTGAATGGGTGAATGTAATGCACAATCTCTGTAAAGCGCTTTGGATAAAAGCGCTATATAAATGCACCATTTACCATTTACATTATTTCCATTTAAACCATCCATCATTTGACCAATTCCTATGGAGGGTTTAAATGGTTCTGGATATGCAGCTCTGCCAATCAAAGGTGAATTGATCCCAGTGCATATTGAGAGACATACGTGAGATATTCTTATCACGATAAACGATAATATTAATTATACAACAGGTAGTTCCGACGGAGCCATCTGATTGGTTGAAATAGCTCTCTACCCGTGTGAATAACGAGCACTACCACACAGGTCTCATCAAACAAAGATATCATCTGTGCTGGTCGCTCCCCTCTCCCCACACTATGCTAGTGGCTGGGCTAGCAGTTTTTATGTGAGGTTCAGGGACATAGTAGCTAAATGTGGCATTAAAAATGTACAAATTCCTATCGAATATCTTAACTCATACAGTGCCAAACGACTTTCAGATCAACTATCTCACTATGGACTTCCCTGCCAGATGACTTTTGGCAACTTTTACTTAGATTTTTTTTTTTTTTTTTTTTTGGACCCCATTAAATCTAGTAAACATGATTTCAATCGCGATTTTGCATGTTCCACCCCCCATACAACCCCATCTTTCATACAGGGCAGCCATCTTTGCTTACATAATGTAAAACATAATGGCTATTATCTCAAGAATGCCTGAACGGATTTCCAATCTTTTTTTTTTTGTTTGAAAGCTGTGAACAGCCTGCACAAACATGGTGCATGATCTGTGCATGGGCGTGCATGATCTGTGCACTATAAATTACATGGGAGTCTATGGAGATTTTATGGCAATAATGCCATTAGAAGGCATATTTAATTTGGCAGTAACTGAGTTAATTACAATGAAATAAAGTTGACGTGTTTATTTTTTAAGGGCAACAGTTGTATAATCGCAATATTACACTCGAGGGTGTTGGTTATGTGATTATTGTACCTTCTGCACTGCCTACGGGCACTCAACCCTACCCTCGAGTATAATATTGCTTAATTATTGTCTAGCCCTCTAAGGCCCGCATTAAGAAATACTTGAAATAAAAAATTGAAAAAAATCAGATGGTGTTGTAGGAGTCCTATTCAGAGGAAAATGTAATGTTTTTTTCAAAAAAATGTTTTTGTAAGATTTTATAGCCATAAATCAAAAATCATAAATCATGCTCTAATTTACATATGGGGGATATTTTTCAAAATAATAACATATGTACATGTTCTAGACATTCTAATGATCACCAAAAAGAATAGTACAGGCATTTTACTTATGTTTTTTTGAGGTATAGCTTCCATGAAAAAGTGAGATGTTGTTCGTCAAAACTCTGGAATTTCAGCGGGTGTGGCGGGTGTGAATGTCAGCCACTGTGGGGGGTATTTATATGCAAATATTGTGGCCAATGGCATTGTAATACTAAACAATAGAATCCAATGGTGGTGTTTAGGTGGTAGGGGGAGCTAAAATAAAATGATTTAAACCTTTTTTTGGATAAAATACAAACGTTGTAATATTACAACCGTGGGCCTTAGAGGGCTAGGGATGCACCGATATGGAAATTCTTGGCCGACACCGATACCGATGTTTAAAATAACAATTTAGCCGATAGCCGATACTGATACCGATATTTGTTTATTTAGGCTAGTTTTTGGTGATATTATATCCCTCTTTTGCGACAGGGAAACAAATAAATCAACAGAAATAACTGCTCAGAATCGACTCTCTTGGTAGGCTGCAAATAACCAACACACCAACATAGCCAGTGCAAAATGTATGCTTACCAACAACAGATAAATATCGGTTAATGTCAGCTTTATTAGCCGATACCGATATTGACCGATAGCGGCAAACATCGGCCGACACCGATGTGTGGCCGATATAACAGTGCGTCACTATTATCGTCCCATACCGTGGTGGCGTCCTTTGCGGCGGGGCTCTCGTCCTTCTTCATCCTCCTCATCACCTTGGCGGGAGCAGCGAAGGTGAGCGAGGTCTTGAGGAAGTCCAGGGGGAAGATCCCCACGTCTCCGTCGAAGCGGTTCTTGGTGACCTGCAGGGAGCGCCGTCCCGGACACGTCACCATCTTCTTCTCCTGCAGGATGAGGACGTTGTCAGCCTCCTGGCTGGCCTGCAGAGGAGGGGGAGGAGGAGGGGGGGAAACTAAGGGTCAGAAACCCACCGGGTCGGATCAATGCAGCTTCGGGTCAGAACATTTTATTGTTTGTCATTTTGGTTGAACTCTTTTACTGCTTCGGACGTTCCCGTTCGCCCCAATTTTGACCCAAGCGCGTTGCCAATACGGCTCGTTCTTTTTACCTCTTCTGATGACTGTAAGCTGATGAGGGGTCGTGCCGCCGTGTACAGTAAAAACATCTCCCCTAATGCTCAAAAATCCACCGCACGTTAGCAATAATGGAGTCCCAAATCACTTCCTGGCTTTTTTCTGTGGATCTGATCTAGAAAATGCATTTCTATGCTCTGAATGTATGGCAAGCGAAGCGGCCCAATTCACATTAATTCTTTGCATGAGGCTGCCCTCTGCCGCCAGCTAGGCTAAAGTACACATATGAGCGTCCATTGTAAAATAAATTAGTTTGGAAATAATCAACAGATAATTTTCCAAAACATCGCAAAGGTAAGCTGCTTTTTGCTGGCACCAGCCTCAATAAATACATAATAAATCTGGCAGTAGAACTGTTAACCATCAAGTGTGTTTGAGATCTAGGGCTACAATCCCCTTTTATTATTTATTTTACACAAACTTCCAGCAGCGCACACACCAAAACATCCCTCTCAATCAACCTCCTTACCTTAGCGGTTGTTCCCCTTACCTTAGCTGTTCCCCTTACCTTAGCGGTTCCCCTTACCTTAGCGGCTGTTCCCCTTACCTTAGCGGTTCCAAAGATGGAGGCAGTCTGCAGGTCCTTGTCGTCCTCCTCCTTCCTAGGGTGGATGATCAGAGTGATGTGGCAGCTGCTGTTGGTGGCAAACTTCCTGAAGGCACCGATGATGTGATCCTGCAGCGCAAACCTGACACATCACAATGAACAAGGCTGTTAGTTTTAGTGATGATTCAGTGAACAAATCTTCAATGTTTTTCAGCTGAGAGAGAGATGAACCCCACCACCCCACAACATATTGTATAACATTGTGTTGCAGATTAAACCTTTTCATAGATGTCATAGATACAGTTACAGTAGCTTCATAGACTTGTTAGACAACACTATCAACGTGTTGTGTTGGATATTCCGACAGTTAACCACTTAAACCCTCAATACAGAAACGTGTAGAAAGAGAATGGCTGCCGTATGAAATGGTCAGATGGGGGCCCCAGTCCAGAACAGGTTGGGAACCACCGGTACAGTGGGAATAAAAAGCTTGGAAACCACTAGTTTAGTGTAGTTTAGTGTATTTTTCACTCACTTGTCTACAGAGAGGTTCTCCTGCCCCATCATGAACTGCAGGTTGTCAATGATGACATGGTTGATGTCATACATGTACACAGCATGTTGCATGGTGTCCAGTACTGTCCTGTACACATGGAGAGAGACAGAGGTTAACATACATGTAGAGGTTAACATACATGTGCACAGCATGTTGCATGGTGTCTAACACCGTCCTGTACACATGCAGAGAGAGAGGTTAACATCATGTTGTTGCATTCTGAAAATACCATTCTCTACAAGCTGATGAGTATTAGAATATATATTTTTTAAAGCGAAAAAGGTTTGCTTCTAGGTGTCCCTGGAACAAAACATTTTGAGATGCAGGTCGGCGGCCAAATACAACTAATCGTGGGGCTCCTTGACATGAAAAGGTTTTGAGCTCCACTGATATATTATAGCAACAGAGGTTTCTCACAAAACTGTTAGGATTTAGAAGACTATTTTGCAGAATCGGGTTTTAGATTGTAATTTAGATTGTAATTAGAGAAAAGAAAAGATGAGTGTTAAAATGTTTTTGTTTACTACTTTCTACCGTTTTAGCGATTTTCATTTTAGTGGGTGGGGGCATGCGTACAAGTGGCTAAATATGACTTTTTAGACACAATAAGCGATGTCTTCATCAGTATTTACAGTAACACTACCAGCTACCATAAGTCACATCTGCCCATGAAAGATTGCGGTGCATCTTGGGAATGGGCTTATTGCCCACACCCACTGAAATAAAAAATCATTATAAAATGGCAAGCAGTAAATGAAAACATTTTGAAGCTCACCTTTTCTTTTCTCTAATCACAATCTAAGATATGAAGTAGGGATAATAATCATATCGTGGAGATTTAATTTTTTATCCTGATATCGTCCTCCGTCATGCACTGGGATCAATTCACCTTGTATTTGCCGAGCTGCATATCCGGTACCACTTAAACCCTCTATAATTGCTAAAAGGTACATATAATATACGTACTTGCTGCTCGGTGCAGCGTTGTGAGCTTGTCGATCTGCTATTTTTTTGCAAATGTTCCGCCCCAGGATAATGGATTTTGATTATCACATCGTAAATCGCGATTTCTTCGGTCACAATAATCGTGATATGACAAATCCTTCTTCTAAATCAGTGATTCTCAAACTTTTTTCATGTCAAGGACCCCCAAAATTACATGTATTTGGCCGCAGACCCCCAACTCAAAATATGTTGTTCCAGGGACCACCCAGAAGCAAATATTTGAGTTGCAAATGTTTGCTTTTAAAAAAGATATATTCAAAGAAAAAGAAAAAATCTAAAAAAAAGATTTTTCAAAAATAGCAGATCTACAAGTGTCTTTTGAATCCTTCTAAGGTTTTTTGAAAAACCTATGTTTCTATGTCAGCAATCTGGCTTAGCCATCGTCAAAGAAAAGGTCCTTTTCACTTCAACTGGAGCTCAGTTAGTCTGTTCTTGAGAGACTACTATGTCAGTGGTTCTCAAACCTTTTCATGTGAAGGACCCCCAAACTGATATGTATTTGGCCACAGACCCCCCCCATCTCAAAATACCTAGATCCAGGGACCACCCAGAAGCAAAATTTGAGTTACAAACGTTCGCTTTAAAAATACATATACTGTATATTCAGCGCATACATATATATTCAGCGCAGCACTTGGTGCCGCGCTGTGAGCTTGTACAGTATATCTGCTATTTTTGGAAAAAGTCGTGAAAATGTGTGCAAATCTTGCTTTAAAAATACATATATTCAAAGATCTGCACACATTTTCACGACTTTTTCCAAAAATAGCAGATCTACAAGCTCGCAGCGCGGCACTCGGTGCCGCGCTGTGAGCTTGTATATCTGCTATTTTTCAATAGTTAAATCATTCAATATGTCTAGGCCTAAATGGTTGCAAAGCAGCTTTACTTGAGGTTCTGCTGTCCGTGGAAGGTCATGAAGTAGAGCGGCAGCTCCTCGAAGCGGTCGGCCCAGTAGTCGTACTGCTCCAGGTTCTCCTCCAGACGCTGCATGGAGAACTGGGTCAGCATGATCTTGGCCAGACGCACGTTGTTGATCTCAAAGCTTCCCCACAGCGTGTTGACGCCCTGCATGCACAGGTCCAGAGCTAACTCACTGATGAACGTAGTCTTACCACTGCCTGTAGGACCTGCAGGGTGGATGGAGAGAGATATCTCTAAAGGTCTGTACGTAGTGGCGAATTAGCGAAAGCGACGTGAATAAGCGAACCAAAAAAGCGAAGTATTCGCGATTCGCCCTTTTTCCATACACACCAAAAAGCGACGCGAATATGCGTCTAACATTCGCTTAATTCGCCAAGAAAAGAGGGGGTGATATCTGCCTGTAGCCACAGAAAGTAGAAAAAATTAGAGAGAGGAGAGAGGAGAACGGACGGGAAAAACAAATAAAACAATAGATACTACATCCTCACGTGATGATGACCTGGCCGTGGTTGTTAGCCTATTAAATAAGAAAAAGAAAAAGAAGAATAGAAGTCTTCACCGGCGCACACAACCCATCACATCACAGAAGAGACAACACTCGTTCACCGTTCCCCCTCCGCTCCGTTCCCCCACAGACAGGCAGGCAGCTCGCAGCAGCAGTGGTGTAAAGTAATTAAAAGTACATTTACTTGAGTATCATGTACTTGTAGGTATTTGTATTTGAATCCAATTCCCAGTACTTTCCTTCTACTCCACTACATTTCGGATCATATTGTATTTAATACCCAGCGATTTATTTTAAAACATTAGTCTTTTTGCAGGTATAAATTAACAATAAAATATACATAAACCATGCTTTTACCAGTAGACATTTGAGTACTTTTTCCAAGCAGCCACACAGACGAGACACGGAAAAGAAACACTGTTCCCCTCGGCCTCAATGCAAAGGGAAGGTCCCTCGACCATGCTCTCTCTCTCTCTTTAAGTAGGATAGTGAGCTTGATTTAATACAGAGAAAGAGAGGAGTTCGCCAGCGAACATTCGCTAAATTCGACACAAGGGCGAATAAAAAACGCCTTTTCGCTTTTTCTAAATTTGCTGGTGGTGTGGACGCTTCCATTGACTTTATAAGGTTTAAAAAAAAGGCGAATTATGCGCTAATTCGCTATTCACCAAATTCGCCGGTGGTATGTACGGACCAGTAATAACAGTAATAGAGAGTGTTTTTGCAGGTCTTTCAGTCCGAGTTTATCAAAAAGGCAACTGGGTTAAGGCAGACCGAAGATTGTGATTGGCTGCGCGGAGGCGACGAAAGTCTGGGGGACCTAAACTTAACCTTAACCCTAACCTCAGTAAAGCTAACACTGCTGAATGATAACCTGCCGACACTGGTGAATGCTAACTTGGTGAATGATAACCTGCCGACACTGGTGAATGCTAACCTGGTGAATGATAACCTGCCGACACTGGTGAATGCTAACTTGGTGAATGATAACCTGCCGACACTGGTGAATGCTAACCTGGTGAATGATAACCTGCCGACACTGGTGAATGCTAACTTGGTGAAATGCTAACCTGCCGACGCTAGTGAATGCTAACCTGGTGAATGTTAAACTGGTGGGACCAACGGTGCTTAACCCAGTTGCTTTTTTGATACACTCGGACTGAAACACCTGCAACAAAATACTCTCCCGTCCATGGAGAGAAATACATCTGTCTCTGGCTGGAAAAACCTCATTATGTCCAAAGCGGTTACTTTTCAAAAAATCTAATTAAGGAAATAGCTAAAGCAGCAGATCGATCTGCTGCTTTTAGCTGCTTTTGTGCGACACTGTAGTATGATCAAGTAGGGCATAGAGGCCACATAACAACGCGTGACGCCATCATCATCCCCAGAGGTTATGCAGGAACGCCTACTGAGTGGCAAAAACTACTTTCTGGCCTTGACAGCCCATACATCCACACATAACAGTCCTATCTGATTGATCTAAACAACGTTAAACTCACTTTGCCACTCGATATGACATTCACTTTATGCATGATGCACATACCCTCACCAATGGATGTGCGGTTAAAAGACAACTCCAGACTAAATAACATCTAGGCTGTGTTTCTGACTTTTATTGGTCAAAAATTTTAACTGTATGTGATGTTTGTACACGTCGCAACATGTGCTGAAACCAACCGTCTGATGCTATGCTATTCATAGACAACGGGGCGACAACCAAGGCATGGCGATGTGTTTGATGTCAACTAATAATACCTTGGAGAAAAAATAAATCACTTTTGACCACAACAAACAGCATGAAAGCGATAGGCTTATGACTAGGGATGGAGCTGGAAACAAGGGCCCGCTACAAACTTGATAACACATGTATTGAGTACCCGGTATCAATAAGCTTTGGGCTTATCAAGCTTGTTATTCAGCATAGCGGCCCATGATGTCATGTTTAAACAATCAAGACAAGAGGCCATCAAGACATTATTACAGTACTATTCATAATATAAAGCCATTTAACACTTATTGCACACTAATGAATGATTGTTTTAATGATATTTAATGATATTTGTTACTTTTGTTTATTCATATATGGTGGTCGGCCACAAACTCACAGTCACAACAACTGGCCAATAATAAAAGATACCAGTTCTGTTCAGAATTTGTTGTCTCACGCCTTTCCACAAAATATTAGAAAACTTTCAATAGTAGTGGGCTGGATGAAAGCCAGGCTCAATAAGAAGGATGGATAATGTGCTCATTATCAATACAAATTAACAGTTTTACTGCCAGATGTTATTATTTATTTATTGGGTCTGGTGCCAGCAAAAGCAGCGTACCTTTGCGACGTTATAGACAAAGATGTATTCATTTTTTTTTTAATTATTATTATTTTCTTTTCTCATTAAATAGGTGTACTTTGGCCATACTGGCAGTAAAGGGCAGCCTCATGCAAGAATTAATGTGAAATGGCCGCGGTCGGCTGCCATCCGTCCAGACCACTAAATCGCTACAGAGCAGTAGACCCAGAAAAAATAACAAGGAAGATTTTTTGAGAGCACTATTACGGGAGATGTGTTAACGGTACACACCCGCGCGACCCCTCATCAGTTTACAGACATCAAAACAAGGTACAAAAGAATGAGCCAAAGAACGTACTATTGGCGGTGCGCCGCCGTGAAAAATGGGTCGAACGGGAACGTCCAAAGCGGTAAAAGAGTTAACGAGCTCCATCCCTACTTATGAGCTCCACGCTGTACTCTCTACATACCTGTGAAGACGGTGAGCTCTCCCTTGCGGTGTCCTTTGAGGATCCTGTTGAGCTCGGGGAAGCGGCTCCACTTCACCCCGGCCACCTGCTCCACGTTGGACAGCTCTCCGTACACGTCCTCACGCAGCTGCCTGAAGGACACGATGGACTTGTGACCGGCTGGGATGGAGGCTTTGAGGATGAGGTTGAGGTTCTTACCCTGAGCCAGGGCCTCACTGGGACAGGGCTGGAACTCCCCCGGACGCACCAGAGAGCAGCGCTTCAGACCCAGCTTCCTGGAGAAGAGCTTGGAGGCTTCCCAGGAGCGCATGTCCCCCCCCAGCCACAGGGTCACCTTCTTGAACTGCATGTGGGACGAGATATGGAAAAATATTTCACGATATTATCGCCATGGTTTCCACAGTGGTCAGGGCGCCTGTTCAGAGAGGGGTGGAACTTGGGGGGATAGCGTGTACCTCCACATGCGTTACGCCCCCCCGGTGATGCTCCTCAATGTCAGGTGAAAAAAAGATGGTGGCATGACGGATCGGGTACCGGAGGAGACCTGTTGTTGTCTTCACCCTCCCAATGACTACTATGGGGATTAGCAGACACAGATCTAGCATAGAGCACCAGGGCTTGGGGAATTGGCTTAAAGGACAACTTTGGTTTTTTACAACAAGGGTTCATATTTTAGATTGTAATTAGAGAAAAGAAAAAGTGAGGGTTAAAATGTTTTCATTTGCTTCGCTCTATTGCTTTATCGCGTTTACCGTGCTAAAATGTGTGGCATGCGTACGCATGGGGGCATGCGTACAAGTGGCTAAATACGTATTTTTAGACACAATAAGCCAGCAGTTTCTTTATTGCTATTTAAAGAAAAACTTCTAGCCCAATAAGTCACATCCAACCATGAAAGGTTGTGTTGTATCTTGGGAATGGGCTTATTCTGTGTAACATGACATATTTAGGCACTTGTACGCATGCCCCCAACCACTGAAATAAGAATCTCTAAAACAATAGAAAGAAGTAAATGAAATAATTTTAACGCTCATCTTTTATATTCTTTAATTACAACCTAAATGTTGAACCCTTGTTGTAAAAAACTAAAGTTGTCCTTTAATGTCAGGTGAAAAAAAGATGGTGGCATGACGGCTCGGGTACCGGAGGAGACCTGTTGTTGTCTTCACCCTCCCAATGACTACTATGGGGATTAGCAGACACAGATCTAGCATAGAGCACCAGGCTTGGGGAATTGGCTTAAATACTAAATTGGGAATACAAATGTTTTTCTTTTATTACCTTTTATGGGCAGGGTTTTTCTTCCTGTTCTATATGATAGCCTCAGATCTCATGCTATTTTGTGCAAACAATTACTGTGATGGGAATGGGATTTGGGGTATCATCACTACGTATACCCGCCTTATATGCAACACTGTGTTTCAATAAAAAAGATTTGAAAAGAACAATATTATCGCCATAATGTGTTTAAAACTAAAAAATGCTACTTTTGTAAAACCACTTGAATCTCCAGCCCAGCAACAATATTCTGTGAGGGTGGGGATGTTGACAAAAAATAGCTGATCTAACATGTTGTGAGTTTCTAGATCAGTTATTTATTTGCGTATTGATTTGTGCAGTGTGAAATAAGAGTGTTACCACATGTGCTCTTTACAGGTCTGTTTTATCAACTATAGAGGGTTTAAGTGCTACTCAGCTCTAAATAACAAGCTATAAAATAATAAAAATCTAATTCTTAACATAAAGCGGTAGAGTAATAAAGTATGTGCTACAGTACCTGCTCTAGGTAAGGCAGCAGTAATAAGGTACATGTTTACCTCAGCAGTAATAAGGTACATGTTTACCTCAGCAGTAATAAGGTACATGTTTACCTCAGCAGTAATAAGGTACATGTTTACCTCAGCAGTAATAAGGTACATGTTTACCTCAGCAGTAATAAGGTACATGTTTACCTCAGCAGTAATAAGGTACATGTTTACCTCAGCAGTAATAAGGTACATGTTTACCTCAGCAGTAATAAGGTACATGTTTACCTCAGCAGTAATAAGGTACATGTTTACCTCAGCAGTAATAAGGTACATGTTTACCTCAGCAGTAATAAGGTACATGTTTACCTCAGCAGTAATAAGGTACATGTTTACCTCAGCAGTAATAAGGTACATGTTTACCTCAGCAGTAATAAGGTACAGGTTTACCTCAGCAGTAATAAGGTACATGTTTACCTCAGCAGTAATAAGGTACATGTTTACCTCAGCAGTAATAAGGTACATGTTTACCTCAGCAGTAATAAGGTACATGTTTACCTGCTCCAGGTACGGCAGCAGAGCGGGGGGGAGACAGCTGATGCCACGGGGCAGTGCCACGCTGGGCAGACCCGTGACCTGGCTCACTGCCAGGGCATCCAGCTCACAGGAGGTCAACACCACCTGCAGGGGTACCACACATATATAACAATTATATTTAGAAACGTTTATCATAGTTTTTCCAAGGTATCTACAGTAACCCCATTTCCAGGCCTATAGCAATCATAATATAGCAATCAGTCTCAATAATGAGACTCTTGAACCAGTGGGTTCTCAATGCACCAAGACAGACTCGAGCGAGGGGCGTCACGTGACAAAAAGAAAAGATCTATTAACACATTCAGAACGGGTACACAGTATTGTGTATTATTATTTTATGCTTTAACTATTAAAAAATAGCAGATATAAAAGCTCACAGCGCGGCACCGAGTGCCGCGCTGCGAGCTTGTAGATCTGCTATTTTTGATAAATCGTGACCATTTGAATTTTGACCCGAGTGTCTTTTGAAGTTTTATTTTATTTTTATTTTTTTACCTATGTTTCTATGTCAGCAATCTGGCCAGCCATCATCAAAGAAAGGGTCCTTTTCACTTAACTGGAGCTCAGTTAGTCTGTTCTTGAGAGACTACTCAAGAAAAGACTAACAATGTCAGTGGTTCTCAAAAATTTTAAAGTGAAGGACCACCAAAATGATGTGTATTTGGCCACGGACCCCCATCTCAAAGTATTTAGTTCCAGGCATGTATTTTCAAAGCGAACATTTGTAACTCATTTTGCTTCTGGGTGGTCCCTGGAACTAAATATTTTGAGATGGGGGTCCGTGGCCAAATACATATCATTTTGGGGGTCCTTCACATGAAAAGGTTTGAGAACCGCTGACATAGTAGTCTCTCAAGAACAGACTAACTGAGCTCCAGTTGAAGTGAAAAGGACCTTTTCTTGACGATGGCTGGCCAGATTGCTGACATAGAAACACAGGTTTTTCAAAAAAACCTTAGAATTCAAAAGACACTTATAGAATCGGGTCAAAATTCTAATTTTCACGATTTTTTCAAAAATAGCAGATCTACAAGCTCGCAGCGCGGCACTCGGTGCCGCGCTGTGAGCTTGTATATCTGCTATTTTTCAATAGTTAAAGCATAAAATTATGATACACAATATAGTGTACCCGTTCTGAATGGGTTAATTCCGATGGGTCAAGAAATGTGTCCAGTCACGAAAATAAAATATTCATTCATAAAAGTCGTGACCGTGGGCGTTTCCCCTCTGTACCTGTGTGTCTTTGCGTCCCACCAGAGTCAGTCCAAACAGGCAGTGGTAGGCGGAGGCTCTGGGGACGCTAGCCTCCGTGTACTGCACCCCCCCGGTGTCAGGGTGGAGCTGTGCGGACAGCAGCTTCACTCCCTTCAGCCCCGAGGAGGGACCCCCAAACCAGGGGAACACCAGGCTCCTGGTGGGACGGAACAGCTGCACCCCGAACCGCCTCAAGGTGGCGTCAGAGAGCTTGGTGATCTGAGAGAGAACACATCATGTACAGTAAGTCAACTCTATCTGGGTCCCACACATAGCAAACACTTTGTTCATGCATACGTTGTGAAAGACAAATTGATTAAAGAAGAAGAAAAAAAAAAACGACACACAGACACATGTCAAACTATACAATTAGACAATTACAAAAAACTTAAAATAAACAGCAGAGCTGCTAAATGTTCAAAATAGCTTCTAGCGCTACTCACTCAGTCCCTGAATTCAAACATACTGTATCTATAAAGATCTAATAATCTAATAATTAATTTCTTCAAAAATGAAAACTTTTATATATTCTAATCTAGATACATTGTGCATGCAGTGAAATACCCTCTTTAAGGTGAGCAGTACCTGGAACATGGTCTTGATGAGCGTCCTCTCCTCCTCTGGGACGTCTCCCAGAGGTACAGAGCTGTCCCACAGCCTCTGACTGTGTGACCATACCCTAAAGTACCCTAACATCTCCATACCCTGTGTGAGCATACCCTAAAGTACCCTAAAATCCCCATACCCTCCATAAGGTGAGCAGTACCTGGAACATGGTCTTGATGAGCGTCCTCTCCTCCTCTGGGACGTCCCCCAGAGGTACAGAGCTGTCCCACAGCCTCTGGGCCTCGTCCTGCTCCCTCAGCCTCTCCTGCTGCTCCTCTGGGGTCTCCAGGTACCCCAGCAGACCACTGGGCTGCAGGAAGGTCTGATCCTCCGCCCTCATCACCTCCACACAGTCCTGTTAGGAGT
Source organism: Nannobrachium achirus (assembly GCF_963921795.1). NCBI lineage: Eukaryota > Metazoa > Chordata > Actinopteri > Myctophiformes > Myctophidae > Nannobrachium > Nannobrachium achirus. Next base: position 4,417,640 of record NC_137825.1, on the reverse strand, counting down.
GGAACCATATGTTTTAATAGAGGGGTCTCCAGGTACCCCAGTAGACCACTGGGAGGCAGGAAGGTCTGATCCTCTGCCCTCATCACCTCCACACAGTCCTGTTAGGATAGGGGTGGAACCATACATGTTAATAGAGGGGTCTCCATCCTGTCCTGTTAGGATGGAACCATACATGTTAATAGAGGGGTCTCCATCCTGTCCTGTTAGGATGGAACCATACATGTTAATAGAGGGGTCTCCATCCTGTCCTGTTAGGATGGAACCATACATGTTAATAGAGGGGTCTCCATCCTGTCCTGTTAGGATGGAACCATACATGTTAATAGAGGGGTCTCCAGGTACCCCAGTAGACCACTGGGAGGCAGGAAGGTCTGATCCTCTGCCCTCATCACCTCCACACAGTCCTGTTAGGATAGGGGTGGAACAATACATCTGAACAACGAATCCATACGCATCACCATACATGGTTGACGATACGATACATGGACGATATTGTTTCTTTCATGGCTATACGATACGATTCCATTCAGTGATTTAAAATGGATATAGTAACTATTTAGCAAAGACATAAGACATTAAATCTGTGTGAAACGTGTCAAAAGTGCATGTTTTGTAAGGGAAAATGTTGTATAAATGAGTAAACACTGTGATTCTCTAGCAAATACATGGACATTTCAACACATATGGACAAACCCGCACCTTGACATGAACACAGAGATTACACACATTTATCGATAGACCAAGAGTAGTAGCTATATGGAATGGAAAAGTAATTAAAGGGGAAGCCACCCATTTTCAATATTGAACTAACTGTCATTAATATAAGTTAGAGGAGTTGTGTGCAAATAAATAAAAATGTCCCCCTCTTCTGTGTTGCCTAGAACTGGAGGATTGATTTTGGGGGTTTGTATTGTAAAGTACAATGTGTGATGTCATCACTTTGTGATTTGCAATACAAACCCCAACATCAATCGTCCAGTTCTAGACAACACAGAATAGGGGGAACTTTTTTATTTATTTGCACACAACTCCTCTAAGGTATATTAATGACAGTTAGTTCAATATTGAACATGGGTGGTCTTCCCCTTTAAACCCCTCTTCTATCAGAGACGTTTTATCGTCTATTTTGTTCGATAACAATCCTACCTGCAGGTCCTCCCAGCTGCCCTCCATCAGTGTCTCCTTGCAGAGGAACTGTCCCGTGGTTTTATCGATGAACAGGGAGAACGACACGTCCTCTTTCTTCCCTGAAGAGGAAGAGGACGGAGGAGGAGGAGGAGACCCTTCCACTGCCTCCTCCTCCTCAGCCTAGAGGTGGGCCATATGGAAAAACAGAACACAATATCACCATATTATCAAAGCTGTATCAAGATTCTTTTTCATGTTGTTTTTCATGGTTATTTTTACTTAACAGTACAACCAGTAACAGTACAAGGTAACAAAAACTAAGAGAAAACTAAGTAACGGACCATTTAGACCAGTGGTCCTCAAAGTGGGGTCCAGGGACTCTCTGGGTTCCTTTTGGGATGTCTAAATTTGATGCAACTCTGACAGTAACTGTCAGTAACTGTCAAATGGACCCTTACGGGTGCATTTGGTTTCATTTGTATACTGTCAGAGTTAAGGGGAGACCTTGACATTTTAAAGTTTGAGAACTACTGATTTAGACCAAAATGCAGGTTTAAATGAATTCTGCAATGACTCTATGTATTAACAATTCAACAGAATTTCTTATAAGGCTCCCTCATTGTATCACATATATACGATACCTCTGAAAAGGCACATCGTGGAGACATTGTATCGTCTCTCAACGATATTTACCAGTAAGACTCCCTAATCGGGAGATAAGCGACCGTCAGGTCGTAGTGTGATTTTAGAGCAAAATGCGCTATATGGGACAGATCCATGGTGATGACATGAGTGTAGACATACTGTGTCCCGATTTGCTAGCCTGACACTCAGCCTGAATTGACATTTCGTTTCACTCCATTATTCAGTCTGAACTCACTTCCACCGAAGGCGATTGCAGGGATGGGCGTTGCCAAAAAAAAGGCAGTCTTCAGCGATTGGTTCAGTGTGGCTGGCTAGTGGCTAGCCTGTTGCTTGCTAGTGCTACTTGCTAACCAAAGAAACAGTCAGAATAGGAGCACTACGAACTAGTAATCAAAAACAACATAACATGCCTGCTACTGGTGTTTCATAGCGAGATCGATACGATCGCATTTTACCGCATTTTATCGCGACGCGATGCGCGGTATGGTACGGCGGCGGCGCTGGTGTACTTGGAAACACACATAAGTTCTGGGAAACCCCCACCCACGCTGATCACAAGACGCTGATTCACGACGCTGATTCGCCGATCGGATTTTCAACCGAGGCAGGCCTCTTCTTATGAGAGCGATGCTAGACCTGAATCGCCAAAACAAAGAATTTAAAGGGGTGTGGCTAGCGATTCAGGGTCTGGAACTAGGCTACCGATTTGCGTGATTTTAGGGCAAAATCTGTAGGAGCAGTGTCAAAAAATGTTTTTGAAATAAATCGTCCTGATGGTGGCGCTATATGGGACAGATCCATGTTGATGACATGAGTGTAGACATACTGTTTACCGTTTTGTGTGATATTAGGGCAGAATTTGTAGGAGCAGTGTCCAAAAAATGTGTGTTACAAGAATGGGCCTCATGTTGGCGCTAGAAGAGGGCCATGTGAGAATTGGAGGGTGGATGTTGTGGTTTGGCAGCCAAGGAGTGTGTGTGCAAAATTTGGCATGGATAGGGGCAACGGTGACGGAGATATGAGAAGGGCAAAAGTGTGACGTGTGACAGACAGACGGACAGACTGAAGCCCCTATCAGAGTCCAAGGTGAAGAGCTATCCACTGCAAATTTTAGGTGTAAAGCTTTCCACCTCAAGTCAGAAAACAAGTGTAGGCCATCATAGTCAGTCACGGTGAAGTCCTATTCACCGTGACTGACTGGTCTAGATCGACCAATCAGTGAATGGGGTGAAGAGCCTGTCTGTCTGAAAGTAAAAACAGAGAGATGTGTCGGGACTCGCGGTGGAAAGCTCTTCACCGCGAGGAATGACACAACGTTGTAGTTTTGCTCTTCACCGCGGTACCGACTCTGATAGGGGCTTGACTGACAGCTGGTGGAGGGTTTGATAGTAACAATCACCCCATGGCCCCGCCCTACCTCCACCCGTGGCTCCAGGAAGATGGAGCGTGCGTGCAGGCAGCTGTAGCCGTCCTGGAAGGGGACCTCCTTGGAGCGCAGGTACTGTTTGATCTCCGTCACCGACACGGGGCTGGCAGGGACCACCGTGTGGGACTTGGTGTCGTTCTTGTACCTCCTGGAGGACACGCCCAGGGCCAGTCGGGGGTCGCCGCCGCCCAGAAACCGTCTGCGCGAGGAGACGAAGGTCGCATAGCGACCGCAGGATGTCTGAGCGACGTGCTGCTGCCTCAGGGTTAACAGTCTCACAGCAGACGCTGAAAAGCAGTGTCTATGGAGAGTTGGAAGCCTACTCAGACTAGTGCAGCGCTGGCCCGCCACCTGCAACCACCAGGTGGCGGCCCTGAGCAGAGAGCTGCTCCACATGAGCTGGTCTGGTTGGTTCAAGGTTCCAACCTGCAAAAACAAACAAAGGATTATTATATTATGACTATTGTTGCTGTTGGGTAAAGCAGTGTTTCTCAACCACTGGTCCTGGGGACCTTTGGTGTGCCCCTGTGAAGGGTCAAGTGTGCCCCTTGAAACTGCTTGAAAAGCCAGTATTGTATTTATCATTTTAAAAATGATTTAAACTAGTGAAAACAGCCGATCTACAAGCACACAACGCCTCGCGGTGCGAGGCGTTGTGTGCTTGTAGATCGGCTGTTTTCACTACTGTTGTGCGACAGCCTTGTATGATGAAGCAGGGCCTTACTTTGCGAAGAAACGTACAAATTAAAAACTTGGAGATACAAGGTTTCTTCCCGACAGTGACGATATTTACATCCCCATATTATGTTGGTGTGCCCATGTATTCTTGGGACATGAAAAGTGTGCCCATGCAGAACAAAAGGCTGAGAAACACTGGGGTAGAGAAACCTCTTACAGGGTTGACACTGAGGTCTCAGAGGCACTACTTGCCAGTCGGGCAAGTACAGGTCATGATCTACTAGGATGTAGCCTGTTCATTAGGGGTGCTCTGATCATGTTTTTTGTGGGGTCCCTGGCAGAAGACATTTTCAGATGGGTGTCCATGGTCAAACAATTATCAATTTGGAGGTCCTTGACATGAAAAAGCTTAAGATCCACTGGACTAGACGGACCACATTAGATCGCCATGGTTACACCAGAGGCTAGGCTGACGCAACCTATTGGCCCATGACCCATATATGGTCATGGGCTAGCGGCTGATGTTGAAGCTGGTCTGTCTTGTCTGATAGATAGAGCTACCAAACTGTGTAGACTCTGGAACTCTACACAGAGACCATATACAGGGGCGTCACAAGGGGTAGGAAAGTGGGACTGAGTTACAAGGGCCCAAGGTGGAAGGGCCCTAGTAACTTTAGCTATTGAAAAATAGCAGATATACAAGCTCACAGCGCGGCACTGAGTGCCGCGCTGCGAGCTTGTAGATCTGCTATTTTTTAAAAGTCGTGAAAATTTGCGCAAATCTTTGAATATATGTATTTTTTAAGTGAACATTTGTAACTCAAATTTTGCTTCTGGGGGGTTCCTGGAACTAAATATTTTGAGATGGGGGTCCGTGGCCAAATTCACATCATTTTGAAAAAGTTTGAGCACCACTGACATAGAAACATATGTTTCTTGCAAACATTTTCACGATTTTTCAAAAATAGCAGATCTACAAGCTTTGCAGCGTGGCACTCGGTGCCGCGCTGTGAGCTTGTATATCTGCTATTTTTCAGTGGTTAACATTCATGGGGGGACCCGCAGTGAATCCTTGTACCCAGGGCCCAGAATTTGGTGTGACGCCCCTGACCATATACAAGATACCCATATATGGAGCAGGAGGGTCGAAGAGGCGGACATAAATAATCTGAGCTGACGTCACATATGATACACACACCATATATGGACATAGGTACCAAGTAAGCTCCATATAAGGTCAAATGGTGACATCAGCAGTATGATGTGACATCTCTCAAGGAGACAATATAAGAGATATCACCAGGTTCAGGAGATCAGTTGGAGCATGGAGACACATGGAGGAGACATCTCACCCAGATTCTGAGAACACTACAGAGGACCTCTCATAGATCTAGCAGACCTCTCACAGACCTAACAGACCTCTCACAGACCAGAGACAGTAGTGTTGAGCTTGAAGCTCGAGGCTATATTCTTCAGTCGTGCTGCAGCAGAGTGACTCCATCAGACTGATCTGACAACAATCTCCAACATACAATATACAAGTGGTAAGTATACTAAAGAGTAGGTTACAGTGGTTGACACTAAGGTCTCAGAGGCACTTGTCCATCGGGCAAGTACAGGTCATGTTCTACTTGCCCAAAGGTAATGCCCACTTGCCCGAAAAGTAAATCGTCCATTATAAAATGATAGGTACGATTTTAATTACCGCTCAATTTAATACTTATTTCTTTACTTTCTGGGGCGATAAAATGTCATACCTCAATACCTCCAAATACAAATACCAAATACTTTAGCTATGATTGAATATGTCTGTGGTTTCACACTTGTTATTTTATATTTTTAAATGTAGCAACAGTAAAAATAGCACATTATAGGTAAATAGAGCTCTTATTTTACATTCCACAGACCAGAAGACACTTACACTGCCAGGTATAAATAGGATATGATGTGTGGCAGAGAGCCAGGAAATTAAAAATACAGAAAACAAGAACACAGCCCACAGAATATAAAGGCCACCTGCAACTAGTCCTTGTCCGTCCTTAACAACACAGGTTTAAGGGCAATCCACACTAATCCACTACCTTGCAACTGCCATTGGGGAAAATATAATGGTTGCAAGTTGCTGCATGTTTGCAAGGAGTTTGATTGATTGATTGATTGATTGATTGATTGATTGAAGACTTTATTAGAAGTTTGCATAGGAAAAGGTAGTTTCATGACGGTACAGTTCACTGGTACAAGGTCTACTAAAAGGAGATCCATGAAAAGACTAAGCTTATTTCCACAGGAAACCATTAAAGTATCTCATATAACATTCAATGACAGACGAATAGAACACAGTACTATGCAGTAGATATGTAAGGAAGATAAAAATAAAGTTGCATTGGTGTGGACTATAGCTCCATAGTGGACAGGCCTTTCAATAGGAGGACTAATTGGCCAAAGAGCTAGATATATATACTCAAAAATAAAGTATCATTTGTACAAAGTCATAACAAACAACAGCAGTATAGCTGATACATCACAATGCACTGCACGACACAATGTGACATACTGTGGCTGTTTACACAATGCTGTACTCCCTTCAACTGCATATATGTCCCCATTTTCAACTGTTTTTAATTATATTTTGACACTTGCTTTGGCAAAGTAAATTATGTTTTCTCATGCCAATAAAGCTCCTTAGAGTTGACCTAATATTGAACAGCAGCTTCAGTATGGAAGGTCACATTATGTGCTGTAATAATATCACTGTCTGGGTTGGTTTTCCATAACACATACACATCATACACCATGCTACAGGTGAACACTAGCATGTATGTGTTTCTAAAAACCATTAAACACTCTAATGTGTATAAATAAGTGTGTTTACTCACCCAGTGCTCAGTGTTACACCACACTCTGTGACTCCATGCTGTCTGCTACCCGGGCTTTATGTGCGTCTGCAAAACAAGACCGTGGGGAAACAACAGACACACACACAGGGGACCGTTTATATTAAACACAACGAAACAACATACATAAAAACCTCTCAGCCACCACGTAAAAAATCACCAAAAACCAACAAAAAATAAAATATTTCCATTTTCCACGCAAACATGGCAGATAAAGAAAATAACACACTTTGTAGACACAGTGCGTGTTTCAGTCCGGAGGTGGTTGTCAGAGGGACCACGTGTTCATGGCTGCCAGTGTAAAACCGTCCCAGTGTCCTCTGACTGCAGATCTATAAAACATATTCATTCTATCTGTAGATCTATAAACGTTCATCACACCGTGGGTTTAGTTTAGTAAAGATCTGAAGCTATTGGTATGTATATTAATGTTATTGTATATTGTTGTTTGTCATATGTTTGGATGATGAGTTGAATAGTCAGTCATAGTACTGTGTTCTATCCGTCTGTCATTCAATGTGATATGATATACTTCAATGGTTTCCTGTGGAAATAAGCTTAGTCTTTTCTAGGATCTCCTTTTAGTAGACCTTGTACCAGTGAACTGTACAGTCATGAAACTGTACCTTTTCCTATGCAAACTTCTTCTAGTCTTCAATCAGGATAGTGCTTTCTTGGGTTTAATCCTTTTAACATCCTTTTGTATATCATTGACTGATTAAACACTTTATTATAAGTTTGCATAGGAAAAATACTAAAGTACAGGACAGTACAGTTATGAACAAGGGCCACGCATAGGATTTAGACCACAAGAAAGCCTAATGGCTTGTTTACATTAATTTATTGATTGAAGAATTTATTAGAAGTTTGCATAGGAAAAAGTACAGTTTCATGAGTTCACTGGTACAAGCCGGTCAACTAAAAGAGTAGCTTTTCGGCTTATTTACACAGGAAACCTTAAATCGGGGTCCTTTTGTATTCAATTCATAAAATGATTGATTTAATCAATCAATCAATCAATCAATCAATCAATCAATCTACCAGTTATAAATGTAGCTAATCAATATGTATTTAATATTTCCTATAGAGGAGACATCATGACAGCCAGTAGATACAGTAATTAATATTTATTTAATATTTCCTATAGTGTTGACAACATGACAGCCAGTAGATAATAATTAATATTTATTTAATGTTCCTATAGTGTTAACATCATGACAGCCAGTATACAGTAATTAATATTTATTTTATTTAATGTTTTCTTAGTGTTGACATCATGACAGCCAGTAGATACAGTAAATAATATTTATTATATTTAATGTTCCTATAGTGTTGACATCATGACAGCCAGTAGATACAGTAAATAATATTTATTTTATTTAATGTTTCTACAGTGTTGACAACATGCCAGCCAGTAGATACAGTAATTAATATTTATTATATTTAATGTTCCTACAGTGTTGCCATCATGACAGCCAGTAGATAATAACTATGTGTTTAATGTTCCTACAGTGTTGCCATCATGACAGCCAGTAGATAATTAATGTGTTTAATATTATCTACAGTGTTGCCATCATGACAGCCAGAGGGACGGCCAGTCGCTTCCTCCAGAGCGTGCTCCATAACGGAGTGGGACGATACGTGTGTCAGCTGAAGAGGATCTCCATCTGGTTCTGTAAGAAGAACCCTGCTTCACGGGGGGCCAGGTGAGTGTTGAGCGGGCCAAGGGGTCCCCAAAAGAATCAAAATAATTATATTTGAACTGGGGACCGCCCCCAACCTGATAAGCACTGTCTTGGAAATGTAGGAGTTGAGGCATTACATTTAGTTTGACTCTGTTCCACACAGATAAACATTGTGAAAATAGCAAATCTACAAGCTGACAGTCACAGCGCCTCGTGTGAGGCTGTGGGCTTGTATATCGGTAGCCCTAGAATGTCTGTGATCTTACCTTTAACACTTTGTGTGATATTCCAAATACACAGCCCTAGATCGGTCCTAGTCAGATATGGTCCTCTAGTCTCATATCCATTTGAAAGTTATGGCAGAAAACATGCATTTAGTCAAATATCTCCACTTTTCAACGAGCTCAACGCGGACAACATTCTCTGTCAGCGAAGGAGCCGGACCTGAAATGACTGCTGGACTGAAAGTAATATGAAAACTTCCTTTGAGAACACATGTGTGTTTGGGAAGCACAAATGTATTTGTGTATTGTGTATTTTTGACCATTTTCTATTTTGTGTTTTGTGCAGGGAGTTCATCGAGGAAGGAGTGGTGGATTACGCCAGGAAGAACCCTGGAACTGTGGTCTACGTGTCTCCTCAGACCTCTGGGGTTCCAAGGATCGTAGCAGAGTACTGTAAGTAAACATCTAACACAATACTGTAAGTAAACATACATTCTTTGAAGTGAACACAGATTACAGTATATTAGTTTGGCAAAATTATTGATTAGGGTTGATTGACATCAACTTGTTTACGTGAAAATTGGAACAAGAAGTCCCCAAGTCACACAGCTCAGCTATGGGTATACATTTTGAGTTTATAGATCGTCTGTTTCATTATTTAAGGGTTATCATTGATGTAGAAAATAAGTATTTGTTGTTCTTTGTGGATGTCCCTGCAGTGAACGGCAACGTGAAGGAGGAACCCATCCCCAACAGAACCTCGCAGCAGATCCAGGAGGTGCTGACCAAGCTGACCGATCAGTCCGGTCTGGACATCATCCGCATCCGCAAGCCCTTCCACACCGACAGCCCCAGCATCCAGGGACAGTGGCACCCCTTCACCAACCGACCGCCCTGCATAGGCCCCATCACACCACCACCTCAGTGAATACAGACCGCCCTGCATAGGCCCCATCACACCACCACCTCAGTGAATACCTGTACAGACCTCCCTGCATAGGCCCCATCACACCACCACCTCAGTGAATACCTGTACAGACCTCCCTGCATAGGACCCATCACACCTCCACCTCAGTGAATACCTGTACAGACCGCCCAGCATAGGCCCCATCACACCACCACCTCAGTGAATACCTGTACAGACCGCCCTGCATAGGCTCCATCACACCACCACCTCAGTGAATACAGACCGCCCTGCATAGGCCCCATCACACCACCACCTCAGTGAATACAGACCGCCCAGCATAGGACCCATCACACCACCACCACAATGAATACCTGTACAGATCTCCCTGCATAGGACCCATCACACCACCACCACAGTGAATACCTGTACAGACCTCCCTCCATAGGCCCCATCACACCTCAACCACAATAAATACAGACCTGTCCTGATGGGGAAATATACTGGACATTTTTTACATCTTCACTAGAGCAGTGTTTCTCAACCACTGTGCCTGGGGACCTTTGGTGTGCCCCTGAGAAGGGTCAGGTGTGTCCCTTGAAACTGCTTGAAAGCCAGTATTGTATTTATCATTTTAAAAATGATTTAAACTAGTGAAAACAGCCAATCTACAAGCACACAACGGGGCGAGGCGTTGTGTGCTTGTAGATCTGCTGTTTTCACTACTGTTGTGCAACAGCCTTGCATGATGAAGCAGGGATTTACTTTGCGAAGAAATGTACAAATCTGAAACTTAGAGATACAAGGTTTCTTCCCGACAGTGACGATATTTACACCTCCGTATTATGTTGGTGTGACCATGGATTCTTGGGACATGAAAAGTGTGCCCATGCAGAAAAAAGGTTGAGAAACACTGCACTAGAGACTCAATATTGACGTTAAAGATGGGCATGTGTGCTTGATTTGGACGTCGGTATTCAGTCAACATAGTAAATCGATGTTTTTTTTTTTTTTTGTAAAAAATAAAATAAACCTCATTATTTATATAATAAATATGAGTATAAATCAGTCTTGTTCTTTCTTATGCCAGTTAACCCTCGACACAATGTTTTTGTTTTTCACTGCTGTTACTTGTACCGTACTGACTAGTCTCGTGTGGCCAGACTGTTGACTCTGCGATTTGGGAAATGCTCCCGTCAACAGTCTGGGGCACGGAAATAGAAACGATGAGTGTGAGATAAAGCGGATGTGAAGCAACCGCTCCCTTGGTGCAGTAGCAATAACATGTCCTACTGGAAGCGTTATGTCTTCTTTCAATATTTCTGGGGGCGTTATTTCGTCTTTCTCTGCTGTTATTGGTGTTACCTCCATGATGTTTTCAAACGTTTTCTTAAACAATACACCCATAACAAGAATAGGCCACTCGAATGACTTTGTCTGAGCTATTGTGTTTCTGTTAGGTTTCCAATGGGACAACAGTTCAGTGCAGCACTGGCTACTTCCGATACTCGCCGTTCGGGAGCTGCCGTTCCAGACTCTATATAGCATTCGGAGATTGTGGAATAGTTGTCTGGCTACGCGAGACTACGTACTGACTAACCTGCCAGTGAGGTAGTCTCGCGTAGCCAGACAACTATTCCACAATCTCTGAATGCTATATAGAGTCTGGAACAGCAGCTCCCGAACGGCGAGTAATGGAAACGGGCATTACCGTTCAAGAAAATATATTTTAAAATGTCATTTCTGCTAATCAGCAAGCTTAACATGCTTATATGATTTTTATTTATACAATGATAAATGTGTGCGATGTGAGACGGAAACGGAAGTGACGAGGGGGCTTCACTTCCGCTTATCTCGCACTCATCATTTCTATTCTGGTTTGCTAGACTGTATGCCGGGAGCATTTGACCAAATCGTGGAGGCAACAGTCTGGCCACGCGAGACTACGTACTGACTATTAAACCTGCCAGTGAGGAGCCCCCACCGGGAGGACCACGTCCTCTCCCTGTCGTCCTCAGACCAGCCCTCCATCAGTGTCTCCAGTCACCTGTGTTCTCTATACATCTGACCAGCTCCTCTGTGCTTTCTGCACCAACATCTCTCTTTAGTACGTCCACGTAGGTACTGTAGGTGTGGGACGTCCTCTTGATCGATGCCTGTGTGTTGGTTCTCACAGTACAGCTCTTTGGCCAGGAGTTCCAGGTGTCGGTGGCAGTGATCGGCTACTCCAGTGTTTCTCAACCTTTTTTTTTTCTGCATGGGCACACTTTTCATGTCCCAAGAATCCATGGGCACACCAACATAATACGGGGGTGTAAATATCGTCACTGTCGGGAAGAAACCTTGTATCTCGTAAGTTTCAAATTTGTGCTTTTCTTCACAAAGCAAAGCCCTGCTTCATCATACCAGACTGTCGCACAACAGTAGTGAAAACAGCAGATCTACAAGCACACAACGCCTCGCACCGCGAGGCGTTGTGTGCTTGTAGATCGGCTGTTTTCACTAGTTTAAATCGTTTTTAAAATGATAAATACAATACTGGCTTTCAAGCAGTTTCAAGGGGCACACTTGACCCTTCTCAGGGGCACACCAAAGGTCCCCAGGCACAGTGGTTGGGAAACACTGGACTAGTCTCATCCTCCTGACTGCTGTCTTCTCTGTTACACTTGGCAGTGCACAGTACAGGTGCTTGTTGGTGATGTGCTCGTCCTGGTTGGTGTTCAATACCACAGGTATCATTCATTCTGGTGTAGCACCCGTCCAGGGACTTCAGTAGGGCTAGCGTTAAGTGTCCAGTATTCACAGCCGTAGAGGACGGAGAACGGACTTCACAATGTGCAATGGGGAGTTCATTCTACAGTTTGGGAGCCAGAAGGGAAAGAAAGTCTGGGACGTTTGTGAGCAGGCCCATACGATGGGGTTGAAATTCAATCCTTGCAAATCACTCAATTCATTTATTGAACTGTAAATGGAGCAGACTTTCCAACTATCAGCTATTGGTTGCACAAGACAAGTTCTAAACGACAGTAGATGGCGCCATTTAGCCATGTATGCTTTGACTTGTCATGCTTTATGCTTTGAGTTAATGAAAATCCACCTTTCAAGGCAAGAGGTTAACCTGGGGTCAGAATTCAGTTTAGTTTGTTATTAGCACATAATATGAAAGATATGTTTTTGTGCAAGAAAAGGAAAACGAGGCCAATAGGCTTATTTGGAATCTGTTCATTAAATTAAGAGGTCATTAAATAATCACATAGCCTACATTAAAAGTTCAACATAAACAATGCAAAAGGACCCTCTGCCTTGTGTGAATTCCCTTGAAACCTTGATATTTAAATAAAGTTTAAAAGAAAAAGGTTAGAGTGAAACTAAAGATACAGCCCATGATGCTTAAGCGAACATAGTTAAATATATACTGTATAACTTGGAAAATGTCCTTAACTCTTTATTCATGAGTGCATTTAAACCCCTCTATTCATTGACGTATCAAAGACATTGCTTATCGAGGACCAAAGTTGTGGAATGTTTATTTTATTGAGTGTAAGGTCAAAAAGACACTCATGGCACACATGCACAGTATGTATAAACCGCTTGATAAAATCTCAACAATGAAGTAAAAGAATATGTGGTAGAAACTAAATCCACACATTGCTCACATATACGGTAATCTGAAAATACCTTTCTTTAGGAGGAAAGGAAAGTAAACTTTGTTAGGAGATATATCTGTGTTTATGTGCTGGTAGTGCATATATCAAGCACACCCGAAGAGATTAAGACAAAGTTCAGACAAATAGCAGTTTTTGTGCAAGAATGTGTCTGATTCCTCAGACTCCCTAGACCCTAGCCCAGTGTGTCTCAACCACTGTGCCTAGGGACCTTTGGTGTGCCCCTGAGAAGGGTCAAGTGTGCCCCTTGAAACTGCTTGAAAGCCAGTATTGTATTTATCATTTCAAAAATGATTTAAACTAGTGAAAACAGCCGATCTTGCTTGTAGATCTGCTGTTTTCACTACTGTTGTGCGACAGCCTTGTATGATGAAGCAGGGCTTTACTTTGCGAAGAAACATTCACATTTGAAACTTGGAGATACAAGACGGTGATGATATTTACAACCCCATATTATGTTGGTGTGCCCATGGATTCTTGGGACATGAAAAGTGTGCCCATGCAGAAAAAAGGTTGAGAAACACTGCCCTAGCCTATTGTGCAAGTCAGAGAAGCTGAGCGTTCCATTGGAGATTTGAGAAAAGTCTTAAAACTAGAATTAGATTACTGTAGGTCTTTCTGTGCTTCAAGTCGCCTAAATATGTTTCCCATCACCTAGACATGTCTCATTATCTCATGTCAAGGACCCCCCAAATTAAAATGCATTTAGCTGACATTTTTACAAATGATTCCAAATTCTTCAAAAATGTTGCTAAATATTAAAAATCTAAAAGCAGATTTGTCAGGGACCCCGTGGATCCCCCTTAACCCATTACAACCGGGAAAGCATCTGTGTCGTATTCGATTTTAACCGGGGACCCCCACCCTGACAAGCACTTGGGAGTTTTCCATTTCCATTCCTTTGACTCGGTTCCACAGATAAACATTGTGAAAATAGAAAAACTACAAGCTGGTAGATCGTCTTTTCACAACATTTGCTTCTGTCTTACATAATACTTGACAATTTGGTATTAAAACCATCATTGGTCAATTAAATTGTAACTTTATAAATGTGCAGATTAGAAATACCCTGGATACATGGATACTAGGGCAGACTTGTGATTTTGCAAGTCAACTCGACTCAGTAAAAAGTTGAGTTAAAGTCGACTTTATCGTTTGATGACGTCATCACATCACAAACGACCCCCGAATTATTTTGGGGGGTCCCCAGATGATTAACTTTATGTGAAACATTGTTTTCTCACTCAACTGTAAACAAACCAACATAAAGTTTAATAGAGGGTATCAGCACATTTCTAAAGTGACAATTTAAGGATTTATAATAATACCTCTAAGATGGCAAATTAAACATTGTCCAAATTGTCAAATATTAGAGGCAGAAATTGTGAAAATAGCAGATCTACATGCTCACAACGCCTCGCATCGACTGAGTCGACTTGTCGACTTTTTCGTTAATGCCCTAATGGATACGCTTGTGTTGGTTTGTTTACTGTTCAGTGAGGAAAAACAGTGTTGTACATTAAAGCTAAACATCTGGGGACCCCCAGTTTGGGGACCACTGGTGTAGGGCTACACACATCCAGTTGAAAACATGTTAATGAGGTTCGGCTGCCAAACTATTCTCTCAAGACAGACATGTTGGACCCACAGTGTTAAAAGACGTCCGCCCATGGGGCTCCATTTATTTAGAAAAAAGAAACAAAAAAAACAGAAGACACTTTCTTAATCCCTGTATACTTCATCATATGACAAATACACCAAATAACAGATGTACAAGCTCACAACGTCTCATCACAACACATGTGATCTGCTATTTTTGCAACATTTAAAAACATTGTTTTTTTTTGTTATGGTCATGAAAAGTGTGCCCAAATTGAGGGATACCAGGTTCGATGTCATTAACATTTTTGGATAAAAACGTTAAATTGCAAACATAAATATAATTAAATATCAAAGATATCAAACAGTGTGCTTTTCCCCCAAAGGGAAATGCATGTATTTCATTGGGTTTGCCCAGTAGCAGTGATAAAGGACACCACCAGACATAAATAAATAATGACCAAAGGCCCGGGCACTGCAATGCCAGCCTGGCAGCGGGTTGCGGGTTCGAATCCCGATCCCGGCGATCTTTGCTTCACGCTGCCCTACAAAGCCAACGTTTTTGGACTCAGCGACCTATTTGTGTGATAAAGGTCAAATTAGCCTGGATGATTTTGAGGGGACAAACAATTACCTCAAGAACAGTATATGATAAGAACATACAGTACACGATCAGAGTAATATCACTTACAGTACATGCCTTTCTGTCATTTGGCTGACCAGTTGAATCACTTTTAAACCCATTTATCAGTGTGTTCTTTTCCCTTTCCTATAGTTCCAGTGCTTAGGCTTTGTATGGCATTAATTGTCCCCCTATTAATAAAGGCATAAAAGTCAAAATAATTACAATAATAACGACCATAAAGGGAGGACATTAAAAGCATGGTCCCCCATCAAATCCAACCGTGATTCCGCCTAGATCATTTTTCCTCTTGGGTTTCTCCTGTGCAGTCACATAAATAACTACTTAAAAAACAACAAATAGAATCTATGGACAGCGGCCAAATTGGACATAAATTCATAAGGCCTGTATCCTTACTTCCTTCACAGGTTTTACCAATGTGTTCCATTCTGATCAAACAGAGTCAGGGTGCTGATACTGTTGCTTGCTGGCTCACTGGAAACACTCTGCTACACCAGAGGGTCTCAACGTGTGGCCCAGGGACCCTCATGGCTCCACGAGGGGGTTCCAAATGGCCCCTTACAGGTGTGTAACCCTGAAGGCCCTTTTCCACCGGCAGCGATAACGATGACGATAGCCATAAAATATCACAGCAATAATTATGCCTTCACATTGATGTCCGATAAAGTTATCGGACATCAATGTGAAGAGGCGCCAATTAATAACAGCCGCTCGCGCATCGCGAGCTGTTTGTCAGAGACCCAGTTCCATATCACTGTGATCTTAACCACATCGTTGTTGATCCCAACGATGTAGTTGTCGGCTATCGTTGTCTTTATCGGTGTTGGGTGGATGCTGCCGATCCACTTCAATTGAAAACCCACTTTTTAAATCGTTATCGTCATCGTTATCGCTGCCGGTGGAAAAGAGCCTTGAGAGTACAAATGGATCCGTTATGGCAGGGGTGGGCAACATTGATGATGGTAATATCTCATACAAAAGAAGCAAAATTAGCAGATCTACAAGCTCAAAACGCATTGCAGCGCGATGCGTTTTGAGCTTGTAGATCGGATATTTTTGCTTCTTTTGAATTGGAATCCTGAATCATTTTTTGTTATTTTTTAATTGGAATCCTGAAATGTAACATTTTGATTTAATTTCAAACTCATTATATAGCCATGTTAACTTTATGTACCTAAATGCATTGGACATTAAACAAATACATTTTTAATACTACTATACTACTAATATTGACTGATGGAATTAAAGCAGGTTAAGTTTGGAATTGTAACAGCTGAAATCAATAATATATCAGTATTCCGTTATTAACCTGCGGGCCGCATTAAGTGAAGGTGGGAGCCGCATGTGGCCCCCGGGCCGCCAGTTGCCCATGTATGCATTATGGGGTTCTGTGAAATTAAAAGGTTTGAAAACTACCGTAATATAATAAATGGAACAGAGTCTTCATCAGCATTCACTATAATTGTTAACACCTGTGAAGTAATTAAGGAAGTGGCCCATATATGGCTGCTGCCCCCATTTGACGAAACCTCGCTAGCTAACCGCTTAGCAGGAACAGAAATTCTAAAATATATTTTAAAAGACGTTTTATAATAGATAACGGGTGCAACAAGTTGGTCAAACAAATCGTGTTGTATTTGATTTGATCATCGATAATTTAACGAAATAAACCTATTTTTGGCAGATAATTTCCACAAAACTGTTGTGCAAAGACGTATAAAGCACACATTGAGTGGTTCGAGTTGTAGTAGACATAAACATTAACAAAATGTGATTCTCGATTATTTGACTGATCGAAAAAAGGAAATCGATAGAATGATGGATAAGAAAGGATAAGAAAGTAATCCATTATTATTTTCAGCCTTAAAATACATGTTCGCTGAACACTGCGTTGTGATTGGTGGAATGACGACCCTTCCTGTCAGAAGAGCTGGTGATGACAGCTTCCTGTTTCCTGGGGAGACATGCTTGGTTTACGCTCTGCCGCGTCCACAAAGCGTTGTGGAACCTCCATTAATTTCTGCGAGCGACGATGTCATACGACGAAGTATAAATCAGGGTATAGAGTCTTGTGGCGGCTTGAAAGATTTACTGGTCACTAAAGTCACTTAAACCCCAGCATCCATAATGTGGAGAGGTTTCTAGCAGAGCGACAAGCTTGTAGATCTGCTGTTTTCAGTCAAAGCTTTCCCCACAATATAACAGAACACAGAGAAGACACTAGCATGGAGCCCTGAGGTTGCCCATCTACAAGCTCTCTAGTGAGTAACCTCGCCTACCAGGCTTTCTGGGGGAAAGCCTGGTGTTCGTTCACAACAGGCCGTTTGGTTTCCACCCAACGCGGAAACCACTAGAAGAAGCGGCGTCGATTTGATTTGGTTCCCTCCGTTTGTTTCCCCAATCCCTATTAAAATGCTGGAGTAGCCTAGTGTAGTCTTGCCAGTCGCTACGAGTTGGACTAAAAGATGCATATACCAAACACATTTTTCAAAAGCAAAACTACTCCGCATCAAGGAGTTTATTAGGTAGGACCTAAAAGTAAGTCCTTGAGCGCAGGGGAATTATTTGGGGTTAAAACTGAATCCGGTTTGATCTTTCCGGCAAATTGTAGTCTTTTTTGAGTACTACAACATGACGTGTTGTGGTTTCCGCTCCAGACCGGTTACAAGCCAGAAAAGTGAAGTGATCCCAGACTACTAGTGAGAGCTCGTAGATGGGCAACCTGCTTCCTTCCATATCATGGACATCCTATGGAATCCAAATGACTGAAATCATCAGTCGTGGCGTCTGAGAACTTTAATCAATGCACTAAGCTCGGGTGCTGGGGAGAGGAACGCGCCACCGACCAGCGCATGTTTACCATAGAAAGGCATGGCAGACTGGCACTGCCCGCTCAGACCCCCATAGAACATGAAACTCAGACTGTGCATTGTGTCCAGGAGGATTAACCCATTTAGGCCTAGAATTATTGAATGCTTTAACCAGTGAAAAATAGCAGATATACAAGCTCACAGCGCGGCACCGAGTGCCGCGCTGCAAGCTTGTAGATCTGCTATTTTTGAGATCTGCTATTCTAATCGTGAAAATTAGAATTTTGACACGATTCTATAAGTGTCTTTTGAATCCTTCTAAGGTTTTTTGAAAAACCCTATGTTTCTATGTCAGCAATCTGGCCGGCCATCGTCAAAGATTATGTATTTGGCCACGGACCCGCATCTCAACATATTTAGTTCCAGGGACCACCCACAGAAGCAAAATTTGAGTTACAAACGTTCGCTTTAGTTCCAGGGACCACCCACAGAAGTA
Organism: Nannobrachium achirus; assembly: GCF_963921795.1. Classification (NCBI taxonomy): domain Eukaryota; kingdom Metazoa; phylum Chordata; class Actinopteri; order Myctophiformes; family Myctophidae; genus Nannobrachium; species Nannobrachium achirus. The sequence continues at coordinate 4,398,843 of NC_137825.1, read as the reverse complement.
AAATTTGAGTTACAAACGTTCGCTTTGAAAATACATAACATATTCAAAGATTTGCACACATTTTCACATTTCTTTTCTCCAAAAATAGCAGATCTACAAGCTCGCAGCACGGCACTTGGTGCTGCGCTGTGAGCTTGTATATCTGCTATTTTTCACTGGTTAAAGCATTCAATAATTCTATTAAATACCCCTCTATAAAACTAACGGTACAAACATGCTGGATCACCTTCTTTGGCCCTTAAAAAAACCCTTCAAATCTTGGTCCTTGTTTACATCCAAGAGTGTGATTGGTTCTGCGTTATTTGGTCATCAGTTCATATATAAATATAAGTTTTTTTTAATATATCAAAATAAGGCAGAAATATCTTTTTGTTTTGTTTAAAAAAAAAGTGACATTTCATTTGTTCCCACTGGGATGTTCCAGTCTGTGGTGCAACTCCCTCTTCTGCAGGTAGAGGGCGTAGTTGCTCCACATGCTGAAGATGCGGTTTCAGTCCATGGTACCAGTGGTGAGAAGTAACTAAGTATATTTACTCAGGTACAGTACTTATAGGCACAATTTCCAGGCTTTCTGTTCACTTGAGTCCATTTTCCGATACTTTATAAATAGTACTTTTACTTAAAAAAAAAAAGTTTAACCAATTAAGCCATGTCTTATACCGTGTCTATTCAAAAAAAATATTCAATCTACAAGCTCACCAGCCATCTTGTAAATCTGAAACTTTTTCAAGATTTTTAAAACTTTTGCTTAAAACATTTGCGAAATGGGACATTCTGCATGTCAAATACTTTTCCTTTAGATACTTCAAGTTGTGTCGGACCGAAAATTCCTTATATTTCAACTTTTTACGCTTTCCCCCCCCTAAATGAATGCCCTTGTTGAAGTCGTAGAATAGATCATCTATTTTCACGTATTTTTCTTTTAATATAATAATACGGTTTTGGACACGGCGAAGGAAACCTCAACGCCATTACTTATCACTTCCTCCACCACTGATCCCACTATAAAAACAAACACCCACCGTTACGGTAGCTCAGTGTTTCTCAAAGTGGATTCCAGGGACTCTGTGGGTCCCTTTAGTGGGCTCTGAAAGGTCCCATACAGGTCTGTAACTCTGACAGTGTACAAATGGAACCAAATGGACCCTCACGGGTCCATTTTGTTCCATTCGTACATTGTCAGAGTTAAGGGCAGACCTTGAAATGTAAAAGTTCGAGAGACACTGCGGCAGTTACACTTTGGCGCCCACCGCGGGGCAGCGAGGGTAGTAACACTTTGGCGCCTCTCTGAGGCAGCAGAGGAGAGGCTCATATGGCCTTGACGTCCAGGAGGTGGCTCCCCCCGGTGGCGAGCTGGGCGCCCTGCCTCTGCGTCTTGATGTCCTGCAGGCGCCGCCCGTGCAGCGTGAAGCGCGACCAGGCGGCGAGCTGCAGCAGAGCGCACGTGATGGGCACGAACACCAGCATGTAGAAGCAGCCCAGGCGCAGCGGGGCCTGAGTCACCGGGCCCGAGGCGGCCAGCGCCGCGGCCGCCACAGGGGGCGCTGCCGCTGCCGCCACCAGAGCAGAGTCCTTCACTGGCTCGTTGCGCTCAAAGATGTCAAACCCTGGTGGGGGACAGAGAGAGAGATATAATGGATTAACTAAATAACAAAGAGAGGTTGCATCAGCAGTGGTTTTCTCAGTGGAGTGCTAGACCCAAAGTCTGGCACTGCTGTGTGTCTAGTATACATAAAAATTAGGAATTGAAAAAATAAAAATAAAAAAGTACTCACATTTCCACCTTTTTGTTGGTGTGTTCCGATGAAAAAAAGTGGAAGTGTGAGACAATGGATTAAAGCAAAAGAATAAAAATCACATTATGATTGAAACATTTTTTTTGTTAGGCCAATTTGTGAAACCGCTTGAAAGGAGCGTGAACATATTTTGTGCCATGGACCCCACGAATATAGAATACAATTCTTTTTTGGTAAATTTAAAACGTTTATTGTAGCCAATATTCTCGCTGATCTGAGAAGCACCTTCAATAGACCTTTAAGACATCTCCATCTCCTTTGAGCTCCTCTCAAGAGAGGATTTGTGTTGTACAAAGTTCAAGTTTTTTTAAAATGGTTTTGAAAATAGTCATATCACCCGGACCTAGAAGGGTGGAGTTGAGCTGGTACAAAGCAGTATAAACAGTCCATTTGAGAGAGAGAGAGAAAATGTGGCCTGAATGCAAGACGCTTCCTGATAAAATAATCCTTCCACTTCCTAAGTTCAGCTTTTAGTTCACGTCTTAAGTCTATATATATATATATATATATATATATACTAAAAACCTGTTTGGTTTTCAGATAGTAGTTGTTGTAATAACAGTACAAAAGCCTTATCAAAGAAACGTGCCATTACGAGCGTGCCGTTCAATGCATTCCCACACGCACACATTGATTGTTAACCGATAAGGCTGGAATTCTCAGAATGATCAACCTGTAACCTGTATCCCTTAAGAACACCTCACATCCACAGAGACTCCATGGTTCATTAGGTTCAATGCCCACCACAAAAACACAAACGTTTCATATAGTCACGGTCCGGAGCAAACCTCCTAGCTCAGGTTTTATTTCAGTGCTATGGAATGCGCTTTACATCCGTGTGTGGGATTTTACAAATATTGAACCAATGACTGACTAAACCTCCTGACTCCATTGGATCCTCAAACAACCCAACTCAAACTCAAGTTTTCCTTTTCTTTTTTTCGTCTGACTCAGGGCTGATGCATACTCCACTTTTAGAGGGTATATCTGCACATTTCTAAAGTGACAATTTAAGGACTTTTTTAATACCTCTAAAACGACAAATTAAACATTGGCCAAATTGTCAAATATTAGAGACAGAAATTGTAGCGTTGTGAGCATGTAGATCTGCTATTTTCTCAATAGAACCGTATTATACAAAATGTAATGCCTCAACTCTTTGTGCTCGTCAGGGTGGGGAGGGGGTCCCCAGTTAAAATCTGATTATTTAGGGGGTCCCCAGTACCTGTGTAAACACACAGCAGCCAGGTTCCTATGAGAGGAGCGAAGGTCTGTCCAGGTTTGGTGACCAGGGCCACCATACCGAAGAGCAGCGCCGAGGCGGCCTGGTGACGTCTGTTCAGCACGAAGTCCTCGTCCACCAGGTCTGATATGACCAGGTTTAACAGCTTACAGGTTCCCTCTGTGAACACTCTGTTACTGGAGAGAGAGAGAGAGAGAGAGACACACACTGGGTTACTGTAGGGGAGAGGAGAGAGAGAGAGTCCACCAGGTCTGAGATTCACCAGGTTTAACAGCTTACAGGTTCCCTCTGTGAACACTCTGTTACTGGAGAGAGAGAGCGAGAGACACTTGGTTACTGCTGGAGAGAGAGAGAGAGAGAGAGAGAGAGACACTGGGTTACTGTAGGGGGAGAGAGAGAGAGAGAGAGAGAGTCTACCAGGTCTGAGATCACCAGGTTTAACAGCTTACAGGTTCCCTCTGTGAACACTCTGTTACTGGAGAGAGAGAGAGAGAGAGAGAGAGAGAGGAGAGAGAGAGAGAGAGAGAGAGAGAGAGAGAGAGAGAGAGAGAGAGGAGAGAGAGATAGAGAGAGAGAGAGAGAGAGAGAGAGAGAGAGAGAGAGAGAGTCTACCAGGTCTGAGATCACCAGGTTTAACAGCTTACAGGTTCCCTCTGTGAACACTCTGTTACTGGAGAGAGAGAGAGAGAGAGAGAGAGAGAGAGAGAGAGAGAGAGAGAGACACTGGTTACTGTAGGGGAGAGAGAGAGAGAGAGAGAGAGTCTACCAGGTCTGAGATCACCAGGTTTAACAGCTTACAGGTTCCCTCTGTGAACACTCTGTTACTGGAGAGAGAGAGAGAGAGAGAGAGGAGAGAGAGAGAGAGAGAGAGAGAGAGAGAGAGAGAGAGAGAGAGAGAGAGAGAGAGAGAGTCTACCAGGTCTGATATGACCAGGTTTAACAGCTTACAGGTTCCCTCTGTGAACACTCTGTTACTGGAGAGAGAGAGAGAGAGAGAGAGAGAGAGAGAGAGAGAGAGAGAGAGAGAGAGAGAGAGAGAGAGTCTACCAGGTCTGATATGACCAGGTTTAACAGCTTACAGGTTCCCTCTGTGAACACTCTGTTACTGGAGAGAGAGAGAGAGAGAGAGAGAGAGAGAGAGAGAGAGACACTGGGTTACTGTAGGGGAGAGAGAGAGAGTCTACCAGGTCTGAGATCACCAGGTTTAAAGGGATCCCTGGCTAATACAACAAATATGCCTTAATACATTATAATTGTTCTCTATAACTACAATGTAAAATTAAAAACGCCTTAAATATTTTATTTCTTCTAGAAATAGCTAATCTTTCACTCAATAGGGGAAATGCCTGTCGCAAGTTGATGATGTCATAAATGTAATTTGTGATCTATCCCTATGGAATTTATGGCATGCATGTGAGAATAAAAACAAACGTAATACTTCCTATGGTTAATATGAGCATCAAATCAATATTTCAAATGTGTTTGTGTTTTTTTTTGCACACGCATGCCATAAATTCCATAGGGATAGATCACGCATGACATTTATGACATCATCAACTTGCGACAGGCATTTCCACTGTTGAGTGAAAGATTAGCAAGAAATAAAATATTTAAGGTGTTTTTAATTTTACATTGTAGTTAAAGAGGACAATTATAATGTATTAAGGCATATTTGTCGTATTAACCAGGGATCCTTTTAAGAGTTTACACGTTCCCTCTGTGAATACTCTGTTACTGTAGAGAGAGAGGGGAGACTAAACCGAGAATACACCGTGGCAGAATACCTGAGCAAGGTGACATACCCAAAACAAAGAAAAAATCTTGACTAGGTAGTAGGTACAGACTCAGTGAGCACAGTCTTGCAATCGAGAAAGTATGTCGTAGGCATAAATGGCTCCCTAGAGAAAACAGACTTTGCACCCACTGTGCACAAAATGACGTGGACGCGCGTGCACACGCCTCTAGAGGTTATTTAGAAAGAAAGGATGTAAGCAGATCTAATGGTGGGAAAACAATAGTTTTCTAGTCTTAATTACCTTTGCATTGTTACTTAAGATTTTATTTTCTACTTTCATTTAATTCATTTAGAAAATAGACCAACAGCGCTGAAGTAGAGAAACAAAGTTTGCCTTGAGCTAATCTCAAACACTAAATACCACAGTAATATGGAGCCATGTATGAGGACACATACACATCGACACATGCACATGCAGTCACAGCTGGAAACCTATAGGTGTTAAAGTAGGCTATATATCCATATGAATAGGGGGGACTTGGGCTTGAGGACGCTCACACATTCACCACTAGAAAACTGTTATGCAAAGTAGTAGCCACTGATTAAAGTATAGCTTGTAGTTATCGCAGATTCGTGGGGTGGGGGGTTGTCGCGGCTCTCGCGGGGGGGTATGCACGCGTTTACACACTCGTGCACCGTTCGGTGCCGTCCATGCGTCCGTCCGTTCATGTGGGAATATATTGACCACACGGCGTCCGGTCGCGTCCAGCCTCGAAAGCGCTACTGCACAACAGCCAGGGGAGGCCGGGGTGAGGTTTAGTGTTAAATCTCCTTCTCACTTCAAGAGAGGCCACAGAGAGATGTGTCAACACCTTGAACAAAGACCTGCTTTAGTGAGAAAGCCTTTGTCAAGGTGTTGAGCTCTCACTGCTCTCTCTGTGGCCTGTGGAACAAAGACCCTTGTCAAGGTGTTGAGCTCTCTCTGTGGCCTGTGGAAGGACTCCTTACTAGGGGTGTAACGATACATTTTAATAGTGATACGATACGCATCACGATACATGGTTGACGATACGATACATGGACGATATTGGTTCATTCATGGCGATACGATATGATTGGTTTCAATGATTTAAAATCTATATAGTAACTATTTAGCAAAGACATTAAATCTGTGTGAAAGGTGTGGATAGTGCAGGTTTTTAGGGAAACATGTATTATTATGGATATAAATAAGTAAACACAGTGATTATCTGCCAAATACATGGACATTGTATATTGACAAACCTGCACCTTGACATGAACCCAGAGATTACACACATTTATCGATAGACCAGTGTAGCTATATGGAAAGGAAAAGTAATTAAACGCCTCCTTTTAATTTTTTCTTCTTAAAAATGCTAAATACAATGCACAAGTAGGTAGTATCGATACAATCGATTCTTTGCACTGCCGATTCGATACGATACAAAATCAAACGATACGATTCGATTTTAGCTGTTTTCATTTCGATATACTTCGATTTTTTTAGGTTAAAGGTGATACACCATGCATTTAAAAAGTATTTATGTCATATTGTTTATGTCCCAAAAACGTTTTTCAAAAGGTTTGAGGCTAAATTACCACTCCTGAATAGAGAGCCTCTCTCATTTTTGAATGGCTCTCAGAGCATTTCAGCTGCAGTACCACCTTTGGCCTGAACTGCGCCACCCCCTCCCCAAAATCCTTTTGAAAGAAAATATTTTTGAAAAAATATTATTTTTTGATTTTTTTTTTTTTTTTTTTTTTTTTTATGATGACGTCACAATCGGCAGATGACGTCACAATCGGCAGCAAATCTGAACAGCCCGTTTTGAGAACCCGTGGGATACTTTTAACCTTCGCCTTCTCAAAACCAGAGAAAGACACATCGGTCTGAAATGGGACTTTGTGAGGATAGAAGGTGCTAGTGGGACCCCAAAAAAAGGTTTTAAAATAGGAAAAGTGAAATTTCACGGTGTATCACCTTTAAAAACGATATTTCGATACAATTACTATATCGTTACACCCCTACTCCTTACATAATCCACAGTGAGTTGCTCCACACCGTGACAAAGGCCTCTTCACAGAGCTACTGGTGGGCTGACGTACGTACGTACCACCCCCACCGCTCAGCCAAATGAGCCAGCTTCACTGAACCAGAACACACACTAGGATACTACTTATCCTTGCAGTCTGGGCACAGAAAGCTCTTCTCTTCATATCCTAACTTTTTGTTTGTTTGTTTTTTTCAAAATAAAATACTACTCGATCACACTACAGCCTCACACAAAAGCATAAAAAGTAGCAGATCTACAAGCTGGAATCGCAGTGCGTTTCGAGGTTGTAAATCTGTAGATACTTTTCAAATTATAACTATTATAACTACTATTATTTATAGAGCACATTTAAAACAACCAAAATTGACCACAGTGCTGTACAAAGCTGTAGCAAAACAATAAAAGCAATAAAATAAAATAAAATAAAAGCATAAGCATATGTAAACAAGTGAACATGAGCACAACACACATATATGTATAATAAAAGCAAACCTAATTGATGAACTCTTTTACTTTTGACGCTTTTTTAATTTGAATCCTAAGAAGTAAGAGTTTTGGACATTCCACCAGCTTTCCACCAGACAGACACATTGTGCATGCTCCTTTAAGGAGAGCCAGCGACCGACCAACATTAAGTCCTTGAGCAAGACTCTGAACCCCTAGTTGCTCCTAGTGAGCAGGTTGGTGCCTTGCATGATTTCCTCTGCCATCAGTGTATGAATGTGTGTGTGTGTGTGTGTGTGTGTGTGTGTGTGTGTGTGTGTGTGTGTGTGTGTGTGTGTGTGTGTGTGTGTGTGTGTGTGTGTTAGTTACCTGGCTATGAACACACACATCAGGTATATGTGTGTGTGTTAGTTACCTGGCTATGAACACACACAGCAGGTATATGTGTGTGTTAGTTAGTTACCTGGCTATGAACACACACAGCAGGTATATGTGTGTTTGTTAGTTAGTTACCTGGCTATAAACACACACAGCAGGTATATGTGTGTGTTAGTTAGTTACCTGGCTATGAACACACACAGCAGGTAGATGTGGTCGGCTCCAGCCAGCATCATGGCCACACTGAGGCCCAGTTTGAGCATGAAGAGCCAGCGGATCACCTGGTAAACCCCGTACCTCTGGCACAGCGTCAGGAAGTACATGTTGTTGAGGTGGGGCGCGATGTAGGACACCCCTGGAATGACAACACACACAGTTAACAAGAACAATTAGAGGAAGGGACACCAAAGTCATTTTCGCTATCACGCAATTCCAACCGGCAGATTTGTCGCACCACGGGTGCCAAACTGCAGCCAGAAGTTGGGTAGAATGCACTGGAGTCAGTGGAAGCCTGTGGAGCAGCTCATGAACAAACACTATTTCTGAACAATTGAGACCTTTATAACATACTCAGCTCAGGAGAATAAATGAAGGCATGTCACACATTTTTGTCTGCTGTATTGATTTTCAAAGTGCGCACTGTAACATTTTATGTAGGTATCTAAAGAGCAGAAACTACGTTTCTGAACGTGCCAAGTATCGCGAGACTGTCCACCGTTTCCTTCTGGGAACCAAATCTCGCGATACTTAGGAGACAGAAACGATTATTATTTACTGTTATTATTATTATTTCATTATGCACTGTGAACATCGAAAAGCAAGTCATTGTAAAAAATACCCGTGATATATTTTATTTTATATTGCTGAACAGATTATATGACAAAGGTCTCAGTAGTTCATATTCTCAGTATTTATTCCAGGTTTGTTCATGAGCTGGTCTCGCTCAGCTGCTCCATTCACTGTCATGTATTTCATCCGGTGCGAGTTCTGGCACCTGAGTGTTCCAGTTCTTACCTAGCAGAATGGAGCCAGTAGAGGCTATGGGAGTGTTCCAGTTCTTACCTAGCAGAATGGAGCCAGTAGAGGCTATGGGAGTGTTCCAGTTCTTACCTAGCAGAATGGAGCCAGTAGAGGCTATGGGAGTGTTCCAGTTCTTACCTAGCAGAATGGAGCCAGTAGAGGCTATGGGAGTGTTCCAGTTCTTACCTAGCAGAATGGAGCCAGTAGAGGCTATGGGAGTGTTCCAGTTCTTACCTAGCAGAATGGAGCCGGTAGAGGCTATGGGAGTGTTCCAGTTCTTACCTAGCAGAATGGAGCCGGTAGAGGCTATGGGAGTGTTCCAGTTCTTACCTAGCAGAATGGAGCCAGTAGAGGCTATGGGAGTGTTCCAGTTCTTACCTAGCAGAATGGAGCCCGTAGAGGCTATGGGAGTGTTCCAGTTCCTACCTAGCAGAATGGAGCCCGTAGAGGCTATGGGAGTGTTCCAGTTCTTACCTAGCAGAATGGAGCCAGTAGAGGCTATGGGAGTGTTCCAGTTCTTACCTAGCAGAATGGAGCCAGTAGAGGCTATGGGAGTGTTCCAGTTCCTACCTAGCAGAATGGAGCCCGTAGAGGCTATGGGAGTGTTCCAGTTCCTACCTAGCAGAATGGAGCCAGTAGAGGCTATGGGAGTGTTCCAGTTCTTACCTAGCAGAATGGAGCCGGTAGAGGCTATGGGAGTGTTCCAGTTCTTACCTAGCAGAATGGAGCCGGTAGAGGCTATGGGAGTGTTCCAGTTCTTACCTAGCAGAATGGAGCCAGTAGAGGCTATGGGAGTGTTCCAGTTCTTACCTAGCAGAATGGAGCCCGTAGAGGCTATGGGAGTGTTCCAGTTCTTACCTAGCAGAATGGAGCCAGTAGAGGCTATGGGAGTGTTCCAGTTCTTACCTAGCAGAATGGAGCCAGTAGAGGCTATGGGAGTGTTCCAGTTCTTACCTAGCAGAATGGAGCCAGTAGAGGCTATGGGAGTGTTCCAGTTCTTACCTAGCAGAATGGAGCCAGTAGAGGCTATGGGAGTGTTCCAGTTCTTACCTAGCAGAATGGAGCCGGTAGAGGCTATGGGAGTGTTCCAGTTCTTACCTAGCAGAATGGAGCCAGTAGAGGCTATGGGAGTGTTCCAGTTCTTACCTAGCAGAATGGAGCCGGTAGAGGCTATGGGAGTGTTCCAGTTCTTACCTAGCAGAATGGAGCCAGTAGAGGCTATGGGAGTGTTCCAGTTCTTACCTAGCAGAATGGAGCCCGTAGAGGCTATGGGAGTGTTCCAGTTCTTACCTAGCAGAATGGAGCCAGTAGAGGCTATGGGAGTGTTCCAGTTCTTACCTAGCAGAATGGAGCCAGTAGAGGCTATGGGAGTGTTCCAGTTCTTACCTAGCAGAATGGAGCCAGTAGAGGCTATGGGAGTGTTCCAGTTCTTACCTAGCAGAATGGAGCCAGTAGAGGCTATGGGAGTGTTCCAGTTCTTACCTAGCAGAATGGAGCCAGTAGAGGCTATGGGAGTGTTCCAGTTCTTACCTAGCAGAATGGAGCCAGTAGAGGCTATGGGAGTGTTCCAGTTCCTACCTAGCAGAATGGAGCCAGTAGAGGCTATGGGAGTGTTCCAGTTCTTACCTAGCAGAATGGAGCCAGTAGAGGCTATGGGAGTGTTCCAGTTCTTACCTAGCAGAATGGAGCCAGTAGAGGCTATGGGAGTGTTCCAGTTCTTACCTAGCAGAATGGAGCCAGTAGAGGCTATAGGAGTGTTCCAGTTCTTACCTAGCAGAATGGAGCCAGTAGAGGCTATGGGAGTGTTCCAGTTCTTACCTAGCAGAATGGAGCCAGTAGAGGCTATGGGAGTGTTCCAGTTCTTACCTAGCAGAATGGAGCCAGTAGAGGCTATGGGAGTGTTCCAGTTCTTACCTCGCAGAATGGAGCCGGTAGAGGCTATGGGAGTGTTCCAGTTCTTACCTAGCAGAATGGAGCCAGTAGAGGCTATGGGAGTGTTCCAGTTCTTACCAAGCAGAATGGAGCCAGTAGAGGCTATGGGAGTGTTCCAGTTCTTACCTAGCAGAATGGAGCCAGTAGAGGCTATGGGAGTGTTCCAGTTCCTACCTAGCAGAATGGAGCCAGTAGAGGCTATGGGAGTGTTCCAGTTCTTACCTAGCAGAATGGAGCCAGTAGAGGCTATGGGAGTGTTCCAGTTCTTACCTAGCAGAATGGAGCCAGTAGAGGCTATGGGAGTGTTCCAGTTCTTACCTAGCAGAATGGAGCCGGTAGAGGCTATGGGAGTGTTCCAGTTCTTACCTAGCAGAATGGAGCCAGTAGAGGCTATGGGAGTGTTCCAGTTCTTACCTAGCAGAATGGAGCCGGTAGAGGCTATGGGAGTGTTCCAGTTCTTACCTAGCAGAATGGAGCCGGTAGAGGCTATGGGAGTGTTCCAGTTCTTACCTAGCAGAATGGAGCCAGTAGAGGCTATGGGAGTGTTCCAGTTCCTACCTAGCAGAATGGAGCCAGTAGAGGCTATGGGAGTGTTCCAGTTCTTACCTAGCAGAATGGAGCCAGTAGAGGCTATGGGAGTGTTCCAGTTCTTACCTAGCAGAATGGAGCCAGTAGAGGCTATGGGAGTGTTCCAGTTCTTACCTAGCAGAATGGAGCCGGTAGAGGCTATGGGAGTGTTCCAGTTCTTACCTAGCAGAATGGAGCCCGTAGAAGCAGAGATGCTGTCAGACAGAAGATGCTCCAGGAACAGAGGGAAGAAGTTGCTGTTGAAGTGGCAGTGAAACACCTGAAGGGGGCGACAGAGACAACGTTTAGAGGAGAGAACACTGTAGCGTGAGCTACAGTACAACACATTAGGGATGGGACAATTGTCGCTTATCATGTTAAAAAAAACACTCACGATAATCGTATCATGGAGATTTAAATTTATCATGATATCGTCCTCCGTCATGCACTGGGATCAATTCACCTTTTATTTGCCGAGCTGCATATCTGGTACCATTTAAACCCTCTATAATTGTCCAAACGGACCTGGCTATAACGTACTTGATACAATATGAAGCATTTTGATCATTTATTTATAGCAATTGTTTTTGCTGCAATCATCGTGAAAAGAAATACCAGATGTTCAAGCTCTGCTGTCTGTTTGCAATCGATCTGTGCAGAGTGAAATAAGAGCGTACCAGCCTATCTTCAAACTGACACGCGACACAACGTAAAGCTGGGGAGTGTGGTCTTACGTGGCTGAATGGGTAGAGAATATATAGGCTGCCTGGAGGGAAATAATGTCCCAGGTTTGAATGTAATCATAACTAACTGAACCAACTGGTGCTGCAGGACCAAGGCAGGAATTTCAGGGAGGCCATGGCCATCATTGCCCCTCAGTTTGGCCTTGTGCCCCTCAAAAAATGGCATGCCCTGAGGCCACAGTGGCCTTAATGCCCTATCTGACTGTACCACTTTCAGCTCTGTCTCTGTCTTGCCAACATGTAGACACCGGTGTCTCTTTCGTGTCATGTAGACACTTGTGTCTTTTGTTGAGTTCAAATTTTTAAACCAATGCAGTATCTTTGATTGGTGCAGGGCTGAGCAGGGATCAGATTGTAAAGACTGTTGTATTTATTTCATAGCAGATAGTCAACATAGGCCTATTACATTTAAAATCCTTAACCCTTAAATTCAATTCATTCTTTCAATGGACCAAAATCTTGTTTTATTTGATGGCCTTCATGCCCCGGCCTTTGGCCTTTGTGCCCTCAAACAATGGACAACACCAAAGGCCAAATGGCCACGCCCCTAAAATGATGAAATTCCAGGCCTGTGCAGGACTGACAGTTTGCCGGGTACTATGATAGTAATTGTAACAAGAAAAGACATGAGGTATTTATAATTAATTTAATAATAATTCTGGCCAAATTTCATATCCATAAGTCTAAATTTAGTCACTCTAAGCCATTATTCATGGTATTTGAGATTGAAGCCAAGCAGTATATTCAAACAATTCGTGACTCAAAAAATAAGAAGGCTGAAAAAACGACTCTTTTGTGTTCACATTTTAATATTTTCGTTTAGTAATTCCCCCTGGCTATGATTTGTTTTATATTGATGTATTGATAACTTGTCTTTTGTGTTGTGTTGTACTGTATTGTCTGTTTCGTATTGTCTTGTTAATTGTACGTCATGATGTTTGAATAAAGATTTAAAAAAAAAAAAAAAAAAAAAAAAGTTTGCCGGGTACACATTTTAGTGTATGGGAGGGGCTTACAGTACATGTACAGTATGTTGCAACATATTTGTTTTTGTAGGCTAAATTCTGATTTAGGCCTTACTATAGGTTAGGCCTAAATGGGTTAAATGAAATGCAAACCTCACCAGGTTTTATCAAAAGTCAAATCATTTCCGCCAGCCAGAGCAGAACGAGGGCATTGGATCATGTGGTGTTGGCGCATAATCGTAGACAATCTTTTTAGGCCGTGACCCCCAAAATAATCCTATTTCTTGGGATGCGTTGTGAGCTTATAGATCAGCTTATAGATCATCTGTTTTCTAAAATATGCCTCTTTCTTATGTTTGACAATTTGTTCAATGTTTGACTTGTTTATTATACTTTGGACGCAGTAATGGTCTTATTAGAGGTATTTTAGCAGTATTAACATCTTTTTGTGGGAGGTAAGGTGACATTGAAGTGACAATTTTTAAGGACTTTTAAGACCTTTTTCATACCTCAAAAAACAGAGAAATTAAGCAATGAGACAATTACTGCATCAAAGGTACTAAACAAACTACACTAAAAAAAACTGGTCAAATATATTGGCCAAATTGTCAAATATTATAACAAAGAGGCATTTTTTTAAATAGTTGATCTACAAGCTTACAACGCCGAGTCAAACTAAACTCCTACAATTCCAAGTTGTCGTCAGGTTGGGGGTCCGCAGTTCAAATATGATTATTTTGGGTGGTCCTGGCCTGAAAAGGTTGAGAACCACTGCTATACAGAACCTTTATAGTTGTCTAAACTAGATCATGAGGTGGACATACATACACATATCGTCGTTGTCAGGTGGAAACCTTGCATGTCCAAAACCGTTTATCCTTTTAAAAACGATTTAAACTAGTGAAAATAGCCAATCTACAAGCACACAACGCCTCGCGGGTGCGAGGCGTTGTGTGCTTGTAGATTGGCTATTTTCACTAGCCTTGCGTGACAGTCTTGTATGGCGAAGCAGGGCTTTACTTAACGGGGGGGGAAAAACATACACATTTGAAACTTGGAGATACAAGCAGTGAGGAGGATATATTGTATATTTACCTGCACCAGGTTCATGGAGACGAACCACATGAAGTTCCTGTGTTTGGAGAGCTGTTTTAGGTATTCTCCTATGGTGACGGGTCTGTCACTCTGGGTGAGGGGAGCATGGCCCACGGTCAGCCTGGGACAAGGAGGATACAAACATTACAGGGTTAGGGTCTGTCTGGGTGCTATTATTCCAAACGTAGGAGACGGTGTTTGAAGGAGCGCTTCTTTTCTTCGCCAGCGTCCACGACATTGCAAGCGGCGCGAAGGCCAGCGGACCTTGGTCCTGCTCCTCGCGCCCGAGCACCGCAGGCGCGAGTGCCCGCGAAGAGCGGGCCAGAGTTACGAAGCCGTGGTGAATGCAATCGTTCTATTTATGCCCTGGCCGTAAGGCCTGGGCAAGTGCACGATAAAAGCAATGATAATTGGGTTTTGGTGCACCTCGCGCAGTCCAAGTGACCACAGCCAAGCACTCCAGACCTCCGCTCCAGCCAATCACAAGCCGCGCCTTCTAATTTATGTAACCCCGTCTCCTACGGTAGGAATACTCGCTGTCTGGGTGAGGGGAACATTAGCCATTGTTAGCCTGAGACAACAAGGTCACAAACCACAGGTTGAGGGGAGCATGGCCCTGGGACTAGGACAAGGTTTAGACCGAATCCACAGGAGAGGGGCAACTCATGAGATGGCAATAAACATACTCAATTTCAGAACTAAATATGAACCCTTCTTGTAAAAGAACAAAGTTGTCCTTTAAGTAAATGAATGCTCTACTAGTGTCAAGCAAATAAACTCCCTGTCGCACTTAGAACAACGGACTCACTCGCTAGCTTTCGCCGTGGACTGAAGACTCACCTGTTCAGACTCCACCTAAACCCATAGCACTACTGAAACACTCAATGACCATACATGAAGCTAGTTAGCTTTTGTTTTTAGTTTTTTTTAGTACTTTTATTTCCTTGACTGATTATATTGTTTCCTAGATAGATATTCATTTGCATTTGTTACATTGCTGTTGATGTACTGACATATTATCTTGTTTATAATTGTGATGTTTTCATCTGCTTCTTGTAAATCGCTTTGGATTAAAAGCATCTGCTAAATACCTAAACTGTAAACTGTAAACTGAGCAAAGGTACCGTATGTTACACGTAATACGGATGTTAACTTGCTCCTCAGCTGCTGTTCTTTCACCTCCACTTTATTTCATTTTCCAGACGACTGTTCAGACGTGTGCATAAAACAACATAAGACTCCCAGCGTGTCTGAACAAGCGGTTAGTGTTGAATAGAGGACGGTACAGAATGAGGTGTTAATGTCTCTGAATGCCTCCATTCAGTTCACCATTCTTTGCATTCCTTCATCTGACAAGAGGAAATCAGGCCTTTAATTATTACATAACCGCATGCTAACCGCAATTAGATGAGATAATCGCAATTCTTTTCTGCATTATGGTACTCATTTTCCACAGAACTATATTGATTAATTGATCAAACGTGTTGAGAGCTTGTAGATCGGTTATTTTAAGACTTCCACTAAGTCAGTGGTTCTCAACCTGTGGGTCGGGACCCCCAGGGTGGTCCCCGCATGGTTTTGGAGGGGTCCCCGGATGACAGTGAAGTAACAATTTGAGGACTTAAAGATCGTTGTAATAACCTCCAAAAGAAAAGAAAAGAAAAAGACCATTACTGCATCAAAAATAATCAACAAATTATATTATAAAACTGGTTAAAGATTGGACAAATTGTCAAATAATAACAATATATATATTTTTTAAAAAGCTATGCAAGGCATTGTGATCTTGTAGATCGTCTATTTTCACAATATTTATCTGTGGAACAGAAAATATAATGCCTCAACTTCTTACATTCCAAGTCCTTGTCAAGGTGGTCCCCAGTTCAAACATGATAATTTGGGACGGGTCACAGCCTGAAAAGGTTGAGAACCACTGCTCTATGAAATCCAAATGAGTGCAATCAGCGACTGAGAACTTTAATACGTGTGTGTATTGTTTATCGTCATGAAGGGAATGTGGAATCCATGAATGGAAAACACTGCTTGTTGCAGCTTGCGGCATTCCAACTTTAAGTCCAAATTGTCTCTCTTGAGCTCCACTGAATAACAAAAACACACAACCTCACAAAAAGTACCATCTTCCAAAGCAGCACTTTGCCTGCCAGTCGTAGCATTTAAAGGACAACTTAGTTTTTTTTACAACA
The DNA here is from genome assembly GCF_963921795.1 of Nannobrachium achirus. Classification (NCBI taxonomy): domain Eukaryota; kingdom Metazoa; phylum Chordata; class Actinopteri; order Myctophiformes; family Myctophidae; genus Nannobrachium; species Nannobrachium achirus. Next base: position 4,382,646 of record NC_137825.1, on the reverse strand, counting down.
AGGGTTCATATTTTAGATTGTAATTAGAGAAAAGAAAGATGAGTGTTAAAATGTTTGTATTTACTGCTTTCTATTGTTTTAGCGACTTTAGTATTTTGATTTCAATGGGTGGCAGGGGTTGACACTAAGGTCTCAGAAGCACTTGCCCATAGGGCAAGTACAGGTCACGTTCTACTTGCCCAAAGGTCATGCCCTTCTTGCCCGAAAAGTAAATCGTCCATTATAAAATTACAGGTAAGATTTAAATTATAGCTCAATTTAACACTTATTTCTTTACTTTCTGGGGCTGTGCGATAAAATGTCCTGAAAGCAAACTTCACCTACCCGAACGTTTTATTTACCTGCCGGGGGCAGGTGGGCAAGTCTTAGTGTCAATGCCTAGGTGGGGCAATGCGTACAAGTGGTTAAATATGTCTTTTAGACACAATAATCCGGCAATCTTCTTTGTTACTATTTACACCAGCCCCCATAAGTCACATCTGCCAAAGAAAGATTGCAGTGCATCTTGGGAATGGGCATATTGTGTCTAAAAATACATACAGTAATTAGCTAAAATCTGTTGTAACATAGTTTTTGTAATCAGTTTTTACAACCTTGTTGTAAAAAAACAAAGTTGGTCTCGACAACCAAACAGTCCTATGCAAAGGTTTAAATGTTATTTAGATTGACTTTAGGTTCACTCGTTGATGTTATATGGTTTACACTGATGCTAGGTTCATGGATTACCTAGCTAGGATCTTAGTTTCCTGAGGCACTACACTGTCTCTCTGCATTTCAAGTTTACTATGTGTTTACCTTGCTTAGTGTTTACCTTGCTTATTGTAAGTTGCTCTGGATAAATCAGTGTTTCTCAACCACTGTGCCTGGGGACCTTTGGTGAGAAGGGTCAAGTGTGCCCCTTGAAACTGCTTGAAAGTCAGTATTGTATTTATCATTTTAAAAATGATTTAAACTAGTGAAAACAGCCGATCTACAAGCACAAAATGCCTCGCGGTGCGAGGCGTTGTGTGCTTGTAGATCAGCTGTTTTCACTACTGTTGTGTGACAGCCTTGTGTGATGAAGCAGGGAAAACTTGGAGATACAAGGTTTCTTCCAGACAGTGACGATATTTACACCCCCGTATTATATTGGTGTGCCCATGGATTCTTGGGACATGAAAAGTGTGCCCATGCAGAAAAAGGGTTGAGAAACACTGCATTAATTGTAAATTGTAGAAGTCCCAGAAGCTGGTTTCAACTCTCTATGACCTCCCACACACACACAAAGACCTAACCCACTGCACCACAGGGATTAAAGCAACAGTAAATCTTAAGACTTGGCTCTTTTCTTTTCCTCTCTCTATAACAAACCTCTTGCGACAATTGCTGCCATTTCTAGCTTTTATAAGATTTGGCGGACCCCCTAAAGTAATTCTGAGGAACCCCTAGACTAGAGCATTGGTTCTCAAAGTGGTGTGGTCCGTGGAACCCCAGGGGTCCTTGAGGGCGTTCCAGGGGGTCCCCAGCAAAAGCAGTTATTGTCGTGTCAGAGTAATTTTAACCACTTCACTTTATGGAATCCAAACGAATGGAATCAGTGGCGTTGGGACAGAGAGAACGTTGGATCCATGAACTCACTCTTTGAGGAGCTGCTCCTCGTCGTGCCGCTGGCGCGCCTCCTTCCTGAACCTCCTCTGGAGGAGACGCGACACCACCACGAAGCCCAGCGCAGACACCACGGCCAGGGAGACGCAGAACAGACGGAAGGAGAAGAAATCCTCCTTGTCCCAGAAGGAGTAGGACAGGAAGACGGAGATGGAACCCAGCGCACTGGAATAAAACATATAGTTATTATAGACATGAAGACTGAGATGGAACCCAGAGCACTAGAATGAAACATATAGTTATTATAGACAGGAAGACTGAGATGGAACCCAGAGCACTGGAATGAAACATATAGTTATTATAGACATGAAGACTGAGATGGAACCAAGAGCACTGGAATGAAACATATAGTTATTATAGACATGAAGACTGAGATGGAACCCAGAGCACTAGAATGAAACATATAGTTATTATAGACATGAAGACTGAGATGGAACCAAGAGCACTGGAATGAAACATATAGTTATTATAGACATGAAGACGGAGATGGAACCCAGAGCACTGGAATGAAACATATAGTTATTATAGACATGAAGACTGAGATGGAACCCAGAGCACTAGAATGAAACATATAGTTATTATAGACAGGAAGACTGAGATGGAACCCAGAGCACTGGAATGAAACATATAGTTATTATAGACAGGAAGACAGAGATGGAACCAAGAGCACTGAAATGAAACATATAGTTATTATAGACATGAAGACTGAGATGGAACCCAGAGCACTGAAATGAAAACATATCAGTTATTATAGACATGAAGACTGAGATGGAACCCAGAGCACTGGAATGAAAACATATAGTTATTATAGACATGAAGACTGAGATGGAACCCAGAGCACTGGAATGAAACATATAGTTATTATAGACATGAAGACTTAGATGGAACCCAGAGCACTGGAATGAAACATATAGTTATTATAGACATGAAGACTGAGATGGAACCCAGAGCACTGGAATGAAACATATAGTTATTATAGACATGAAGACTGAGATGGAACCCAGAGCACTGGAATGAAACACATAGTTATTATAGACATGAAGACTGAGATGGAACCCAGAGCACTGGAATGAAACATATAGTTATTATAGACATGAAGACTGAGATGGAACCCAGAGCACTGGAATGAAACATATAGTTATTATAGACATGAAGACTGAGATGGAACCCAGAGCACTGGAATGAAACATATAGTTATTATAGACATGAAGACTGAGATGGAACCCAGAGCACTGGAATGAAACATATCAGTTATTATAGACAGGAAGACGGAGATGGAACCCAGAGCACTGGAATGAAACATATCAGTTATTATAGACAGGAAGACTGAGATGGAACCCAGAGCACTGGAATGAAACATATAGTTATTATAGACAGGAAGACGGAGATGGAACCCAGAGCACTGAAATGAAACATATAGTTATTATAGACATGAAGACTGAGATGGAACCCAGAGCACTGGAATGAAACACATAGTTATTATAGACATGAAGACTGAGATGGAACCCAGAGCACTGGAATGAAACACATAGTTATTATAGACATGAAGACGGAGATGGAACCCAGAGCAATGGAATGAAACACATAGTTATTATAGACATGAAGACTGAGATGGAACCCAGAGCACTGGAATGAAAACATATCAGTTATTATAGACAGGAAGACGGAGATGGAACCCAGAGCACTGGAATGAAACATATCAGTTATTATAGACAGGAAGACGGAGATGGAACCCAGAGCACTGGAATGAAACACATAGTTATTATAGACAGGAAGACTGAGATGGAACCCAGAGCACTGGAATGAAACATATCAGTTATTATAGACATGAAGACTGAGATGGAACCCAGAGCACTGGAATGAAACATATCAGTTATTATAGACAGGAAGACAGAGATGGAACCCAGAGCACTGGAATGAAACACATAGTTATTATAGACAGGAAGACTGAGATGGAACCCAGAGCACTGGAATGAAACATATCAGTTATTATAGACATGAAGACTGAGATGGAACCCAGAGCACTGGAATGAAACATATCAGTTATTATAGACAGGAAGACAGAGATGGAACCCAGAGCAATGGAATGAAACACATAGTTATTATAGACATGAAGACGGAGATGGAACCCAGAGCAATGGAATGAAACACATAGTTATTATAGACATGAAGACTGAGATGGAACCCAGAGCAATGGAATGAAACACATAGTTATTATAGACATGAAGACTGAGATGGAACCCAGAGCACTGGAATGAAACATATAGTTATTATAGACATGAAGACTGAGATGGAACCCAGAGCACTGGAATGAAAACACATCAGTTATTATAGACATGAAGACTGAGATGGAACCCAGAGCAATGGAATGAAACACATAGTTATTATAGACATGAAGACTGAGATGGAACCAAGAGCACTGAAATGAAACACATAGTTATTATAGACATGAAGACTGAGATGGAACCCAGAGCACTGTAATGAAACATATAGTTATTATAGACATGAAGACTGAGATGGAACCCAGAGCACTGGAATGAAAACACATCAGTTATTATCCCATTTAGGCCTAGAATTATTGAATGCTTCAGCTATTGAAAAATAGCAGATCTACAAGCTCGCAGCGCGGCACTCGGTGCTTGTAGGTCTGCTATTTTTGAAAAAGTTGTGAAAACGAGTGCAAATCTTTGAATATACAGGTATGTATTTTTAAAGCGAACGTTTGTAACTCAAATTTTGCTTCTGGGTGGTCCCTGGAACTAGATATTTTGAGATGGGCGTCCGTGGCCAAATAAATATCATTTTGGGGGTCCTTCACATGAAAAGGTTTGAGAACCACTGACATAGTAGTCTCTCAAGAACAGACTAACTGAGCTCCAGTTAAGTGAAAAGGACCTTTTAACACATTGACCGCCATTTTAACATACCTCCGTACTCCCACCTGCCATTCGTCTCCATAGACTTCCATGTAATTGGGTGTGCACGGATCATGCACACCCATGCCTAGATAATGCACCACATTGCTCACAGCTTTCAAACAAAAAAATCCGAATGGAAATCCGTTTAGGCATTCATGAGATAACAGCCACTATGTTTAACAAAGATGGCTGCCAAAATGGCTGCCATGCTTGAAAGATGGGGTTGCTATGGGGGTTAAACATGCAATTTCGCGATTGCTATCATGCCTACTCCATTTTTGGGAAAACATTTTTGATTTTTTTTTTTTTTTTTTTTTCTTCTTTTTTTTTTTTAATTCTCGGGACTATCGGGCCTGGCGGGGAAAGACATTGGAATAATCTCGGGACTATCGGGCCTGGCAGGGAATGAGTTAATTTGACGATGGCTGGTCAGATTGTTGACATAGAATCATAGGTTTTTCAAAAAACCTTAGAAGGATTCAAAAGACACTTATAGAATCGGGTCAAAATTCTAATTTTCACGATTTTTCTGTCTGAAACTGAAATAAATTGTAGTTTAGTACAGTGGTTCTCAAAAATAACAGATATACATGCTCGCAGCGCTGCAAACTTGTACATCTGCTAGTTTTGAATTCTAAAAACGAAATCTTCAGTGTTTGAAAAATGTGTAATAATAATAATAAAAAAGAAAGGAGGTCTCCTAACCTGAATAGCGAGCAGTGGAAGTTGAGGCGTGTGCGGTCGCTGTGCGTGACGGCCAGGTCGGCCAGCAGGGCGGCGTGGTTGAGGTCCACCACAGTGAGGAAGCCGTCGTACAGACACAGACACAGCAGGAACTGCAGGCCCGGCCGCGCCCACGCCACCCAGAAACCCAGGAAGGACAGGGCGAAGAACGGCCCGTTCTGAGACAGAGCCCTGAGGCGCTTCAACACCACCTCTGGAGAGGAGATCTGGGAGCCTCCGGATCTGAAGAGAGAGAGAGGGAGAGAGGGGGGATATAGGTTGTATTACCAGAACTTTAAACACATCTTAAGCACTTACAGTATGTAATTTACATTAAAATCATGAGACCATCAGGCCCAATATCAGTGACTGTGGATCTAAAGAATGGTTCAGGTTGCTGTGTGCACATTCCCTCTCCCATTGGCAGGGTTCCCACACATCTTTACCAATTCATTTCCAAAACATTTTGAAAATAGCCAATCTACATTAAGCTCACACGCGTCGCATCGCGAAAATAGCCGATCTACAAGCCAACAACGCGTCGCCAGGCGTTGTGAAAATAGCCGACAACTCAACTGCAAAAATAGCCAACAACTGAAAATAGCGACAATAGCCGATCATGTTTATCACGATCCAACATCTAGTCTCCATCTGTGTGTGATCATCATCCCCCTCCACAACAGAGTAGCAGCTCTAAAAGCTAAGCTGCAGACTCCGGCCAGTCCGTTGAAACGAAAGCGAAAGCCTTTTTCTGCGTGTATCAAAAGGAATATAGTCCCGGGATGCGTATTGTACGTCTGTTCTGTTCCGACCGTCTGGAAAAAGTAATTGATCGGATCAGTTGAAACAAACTTTTTAAGCAAGTTTAGCCAGCCAGCCTGCCTGTGTGACTGCACTGTGCATGCCTGCTGCTGTTGTCTGTTGACTGACGACGAGTAAGAGCGCGGACGCACTCACGCACAAGCGCTCAACAAGGAGGAGGAGGTGCATTCAGGAATGCAAGTGTTGACATGAGGTTTAAGAATGGTTTTCTTGTCAAAACACACTACCTTTTTAATTAAATTGGATAATTAACGATAATCGCGAATATTAAAAATAATCGCGAATATGAAAAATAATCGCGAATAGACAATTATGTATTAATCTTGACTGCCCTCGTCCTGGGCAGAACTTACTGTGGAGGAGAGCTGAGGAAAGCTCGGTCACTCAGCCAGCCGAAGAGAGGGTCGTTGAAACTGTTCCATATCAGGAACACCGCCTGTGGACAGAAAGACACACAGACAGAGTGTTAGACAGACAGTGAAACATTGTATAAAACAGATGGTCAAGGCTGATGGAGGATGGATGTCCTGACCATTAGCACAGCTCTAGTGTTTAGTCTGAACGCCTCACATGACAGCTCTGAACTTCATCAGAGTTGGCTGGCTGGAGACCAAGGTTAGCCAAGTATCCAATCTACTGATCTACCTTCTTGACGTCAGTCTGTCTCCCACAATGTTTAAATGCTTCTCTCATTCAGTCTGGAGCACAAAGGAAGCCTCCTCTCTGCTTCTGTTTGTTTAGTCTTTACAGTTGTGCCAGTTTATCCCAATATAAATCAACATAATCAAACCATATATATATTTTTTCTAGTAACACATTTTTTCACCCAGTGCCAATTGCCTAACCTGTAATCCTGGTTTCTGCTCTCCCTCTGCCGTGCCTGGGGAGCCTCAGCTGGCCTTTATAGAAACCAGGATTACTGCATGTTTTTGTGAGGGTATCAACCCTAGGAGACACGGGGAGAACATGCAAACTCCACACAGAAAGGCCCTATCGCCAACCCCACCTAGGTTGTGGTGGGCGCTGATGACGCGGAGGAGAGAACACACCCCCCAGCACCCACAGCGTCCCCCAGCGGGAATCGAACCCAGGACCTTCTAGCTGTGCCCCCTGAACTGAAGCATATATCAATTAACTTAGAAGTGGAAATGATAAAATAAAATGCAAAGATATAAAATATATTTTCACGAACAGAAACAACAAACAGATGATCCGCTTATGTTCTCCACTTTGGGGAGGTGTAGTTCTAGACTCAATATATCATTCAGAGATTGTGTTATAGTTTGTGCTGGCTACGCGAGACTATGTTCCGTTCCGACAACCTACCTCTCCCCCCCAGAACAACCTACCTCTCCCCCCCAGAACAACCTACCTCTCCCCCCCAGAACAACCTACCTCTCCCCCCCAGAAGAATGGAGGTACAAACTTCCTCTCCGACACCGATTTTTTTTGACAGCAGATTATGATTTAGTTTTAGTCAGTCTTTTGAATAAAATTTCATTTAGTTTTAGTCATGATTTAATCACCTGAAAAGTTTTAGTTTTAGTCTAATTTTAGACGACTAAATATCATAAGATTTTAGGCGACAAAATCTACAGTTGATTTAGTCGTCTGAAATGTATTTTGGCAGGCCTTGATGGCATCGTAATGACTGATTTTACACTTGGTTGTGTGCTGAAAATAGCAGATCTACAAGCTCACAACGTAACGCGTTGTGAGCTTGTAGATCTGCTATTTTCAGCACGCAACACCAGAGAGATAAAATAAAATTACTCTCTTCTCCACTAGTCCCTCCCTAACGTTTTAGTCTAGTTTTTATTTTGTTGACGAAATTGTCAAATATATTTAGTCTTAGTTTTAGTCATCACAGCATAGTTTTTATTTAGTTTTCGTCAGTGAAAAAAACACAGTCGACAAACATTTTTCGTCATAGTTTTAGTCGACGAAATCAACACTGCTCCCACCCAGAAGAAGGAGGTCCAACCTACCTCTCCTACCCAGAAGGAGACCTTGTCGATCTTGTAGACGGACACGAAGGTCTCCACGTAGAAGAGCAGGAAGACGTTGTGCAGCAGGGAGACGAACAGCGACAGGGAGCCGTAGAGCAGAGCGGTGGAGAGGACCAGGCCATGGTTCCACCAGGAGGAGAAGGAGAAGGACCAGAAGAACCTCCTGGCCATGTCTCCCTGCTCCTCCTCCTCCTCACTGCTGCTGCTGCTGCTGCTCGCTCATCCCCCACCACACCTCCACCTCCACCTCCACACCACCTCCGGGTCAACACCAACACCGTGACATCGTCTGCAAACAACAAGAACAAACATACAATTCATTACTTTAATTAGTGTGGTTGCTATATGTTTCTCAAAGTTTTTTCTGCATGGGCACAGTTTTCATGTCCCAAGAATCCATGGTCACACCAACATAATACGGGGGGTGTAAATATTGTCACTGTCAGGAAGAAACCTTGTATCTCCAAGTTTCAAATTTGTAAGTTTCTTCGCAAAGTAAAGCCCTGCTTCATCATACAAGGCTGTCGCACAACAGTAGTGAAAACCGCAGATCTACAAGCACACAACGCCTCGCAGTGCGAGGCGTTGTGTGCTTGTAGATCTGTGGTTTTCACTAGTTTAAATAATTTTTAAAATGATAAATACAATACTGGCTTTCAAGCATTTTCAAGGGGCACACTTGGCCCTTCTCAGGGGCACACCAAAGGTCCCCAGGCACAGTGGTTGAGAAACACTGCTATAGGCAACACTATTGTTCTTGGTCCGAGAACCTTTATGCCAGCTAAAGTAAGTCGCTTTAGATTAAAAGCATCTGCTAAATGCCTAAATTGTAAAGTTAACCCTTTTTCAATTGACTCTGTATGTGTTGTTAAGTTCAAAGACTAGCTACTTTCTATCTTTTTATTTACTTTTTCACAGGTAGCACTGGTGCCACCTACGTTTTAATTAGGTAGCACCATCAGAAATTAGGTAGCACCATATTTTTCTTTGTATAGCGTATTAGCGTGGTATTATACATACATAGCCTTATTATACTGACTAGAAGCTGGGCCGCCCTTCGGGCGGCCCAGCGTCTAGTCGGCGACCTGGCCAACTCGGGAACTATGTAAATAGGGAATGAATGCCCCGCCCTTTAATGCAAATCCCATTATACTGTTGTCATAGGACCCGTTTTGACCATCTGTGTCCATTTATGCCCATATATGGAGATATCTGTATCTGTCTGTCTGTCGGCGTCCATTTTATGTCCATATATGGAGATCACTGCAGATATAGTTCTGGGTCCATTTTATGCCCATATATGCCCATATATGGAGTTATCTGTCTATCTGCGTCCATTTTATGCCCATATATGGAGATCTCTGTATCAGTCTGTCTGTGTCCCTTTTATCCCCATTATGGAGATCTCTGTATCTGTCTGTGCCTCCGACTGTGTTGCAGACACATGTGCTGGTTCCCCCTTTAATGCAAACCCCATTATACCTGTTGTCATAGGACCCGTTTTGACCATCTGTTTGCCTGTGTCCATTTATGCCCATATATGGAGTATCTGTCTGTGCCTCCGACTGTGTTGCAGACACAGTGCCGGTTCCCCCTTTAATGCAAACCCCATTATACCTGTTGTCATAGGACCCGTTTTGACCATCTGTTTGCCTGTGTCCATTTATGCCCATATATGGAGATATCTGTATCTGTCTGTCTGCGTCCACTTTATGCCCATATATGGAGATCTTTGACCATCTGTTTGCCTGTGTCCATTTATGTCCATATATGGAGATATATGTATCTGTCTGTCTGCATCCATTTTATGCCCATATATGGAGATCTATGCAGACACAGTGCCAGTTCCGGAAAATGCTGATGTCAGACATCAGAATCCGAACCTGGGGTTTGCATTAAAGGGGGAACCGGCACTGTGTCTGCAACACAGTCGGAGGCACAGACAGATACAGAGATCTCCATAATGGGAATAAAGGGACACAGACAAACAGATGGAGGAGGAGACAAACTTAATGCAAACCCCATTATACCTGTTGTCATAGGACCCGTTTTGACCATCTGTTTGCCTGTGTCCATTTATGCCCATATATGGAGATATCTGTATCTGTCTGTCTGCGTCCACTTTATGCCCATATATGGAGATCTTTGACCATCTGTTTGCCTGTGTCCATTTATGCCCATATATGGAGATATCTGTATCTGTCTGTCTGCATCCATTTTATGCCCATATATGGAGATCTATGCAGACACAGTGTCAGTTCCGGAAAATCCTGATGTCAGACATCAGAATCCGAACCTTTCGTGCTGGTTACAGAAAATCGTGTATCGGGTCGGGTCGAGGCCGAGCACTGCACTACCTGCTGTGGTGGGGAACGCGTGTGCCGAATTTGAAATAGGGAATGAATGCCCCACCCTTTAATGCAAACCCCATGAATGCCCCATCCTTTAATGCAAACCCCAATATACCTGTTGTCATAGGACCCGTTTTGACCATCTGTTTGCCTTTGTCCACTTATGCCCATATATGAAGATCTCTGGACACACAGTACCGGTTGCGGAAAACTCTGATGTCAGACATCAGCTCCGCATACAGGCATTCATTTTATTCCCATATATGGAGAACGCGCGTGCCGGTGGGACGAACGGTTCTCGAGATATGCGGATTACATACATACACACTCACAGAGATTTTTTGTTGACTCATGTGGCGTACGTCACAATGAGTCAGCGACCATCTGTTTGCCTGTTTGTCTTTGAGTCAGGAGAAGTGATGTCAGAATGCCCATATGCCCATATATGTAGATCTCTGTCATAGGAGTGTGGGGTCATGTGGTGTACGTGATGTCAGAGCCTTTTATGAAGTGATGTCACAATGAGTCAGCGCTTGCGCCGATTTCCTCCGGAACAGCCTGATGTCAACAATCAGCTCTGCATAAGGAGATTCCGAACGTTTTGCGCCGGTTTCGGAAAACCGCGCGTCGGGTCGGGTCGAGGCCCGGCACTGCACTCCGCGCCACGGCGGGGAATGCGCGTGCCGAATCTGAAGCCGGTGGGACGAACGGGGATTACAAACACACACGCAGAGACTTCTCGCATTTATAGATAGATGACAGTTGTGTTCATTTCCATACCATAAGCCATTTCAATTTGCCTTGATGTAAAGATTGACAATGACCCAAGCTTGATATTTGCTAAATATTTTAATCTGAACTTTAGGTTTCTCTGCATGAGCAGCAGTAAAAATAGGTCAGCACTAAGGCTGTGTGATATTAGGAAAGCCTTTGATATTCAATATAATGTTGTTGAATACCCGATAACAATATGTCTCATGATAAAGTAAAAAAAAAAAAGCTGTAGCCTAGTTTTTATGGATTTTTGCTTCAAGTTAAATTATTTGCAAACTAAAGACATAGACTAAATGCAATAGGCCTGCTTTCATGCAGGATGGAAAAATGAAATTGTCCTTATGGTTTTAGCGTGAGATACTGGGAAGTAAGCTGCTTGATATCAACAGAAAATGTTCACTTGGAGACACACACACACACACACACACACACTAACACAGAACACACGCTACACACACACACACACACACACACACACACACACACACACACACACACACACACACACACACACACACACACACACACACACACACACACACACACACACACACACACACACACACACACACACACACACACACACACACACACACACACACAGCTGCCGTTCATTTGAGCTAATTGGCTATGAAGTGAGAAGCGCATTTTGGGCACTGAGGAACTTAACGAGCCACAGCCGTTTTAACGTAACGGTGGAAACATCCACAAGCGATTGCTGATCAATAGCTAATCTAATAGCAAACAAACAACCTGTGGATTATAGATTATCCAGTTCGAGATGACAACAGAAAAAAGCACGGTTATACAAAGAAAGGTTAGTATATATGTGATATCTATCCAATGTGAGCGAGAGAGAGAGAGAGAGAGAGAGAGAGAGAGAGAGAGAGAGAGAGAGAGAGAGAGAGAGAGTGAGAGTGTCTGTCTGTCTGTCTGTCTGCGTGTGTGACCCACCACCGGACCGACGCTAGAGTGTGTGTGTACTGTGTAGTACTGTGTGTGTGTGTATGTGAGTGAAAGAGAGAGAAGGGGAGGGGCAGAGCATAGGCTCTGCAGGCAGGCAGGCAGGGAGAGAGAGAGACGGAGCGAGAGAGAGGCGTCAGGCGATCCTCGATTGAGGATTTCTTTTTTCTTTTTTTCCCCCCTTTTTTTTCAGGTCGCACCAGCGCGACCTGGTTAAATTTTAACTCGCACTTAATGAAATTAGCTCGCATATGCGACCTAATAGGTCGCAGTCGCACCCTGGAGCCCTGACCATGGGACATTAGCTGACCTGGGCAACAAGAAGAAATCTTTCAAAAAAAAATTACTAAAGAAAATGCCATTGGGCTGCAGGGGGGCTTATCTCCCTTCTAGACCACGAGGCCTGAAGAAGTGGCTGAAATCATGTTTGCATACAAGCGCCCCGACATTGGTCTTTTCAGGAAAGGGAAGAAGAATTAAGGCCCATTCCCACTGGGCCAGATAACAGATACAAAAATCTCTCTCTCCATTCAAGTGGATGGTAAGATACAGATAAAAAAAAATATCTCAGACAGATCTGTTATCTGGCCCAGTGGGAATGGGCCTTTAGAGATGGAAAGAAAGAAAAAGGAAAGAAAGCTAGGATTAAAAACTTGATACGAGTTAAATATATTGCCTCTATCGCAGAAGTATGTGCAGGATGTAATTTTCTGTAAATAAGGTGACTTCATTTAATTTACCACATTTAAAAAACGTATGCCAGTGTGCCAGTGATCACCCTCCCCTGTGCCAATGTTGGCACATGTCCCTAAGGTTGCCTACCCCTGGACTAGAGACATACAGTATCTCTAACTTTCACTCAGGTGAGGCTGTCTGTCAGGTAGTATGAGTCCCAGGCCATCTGCAGTGTGTTTGAGTCAACAAACCATCCCTGACTGACTAAAAGAGGACAGTGCTGTGTGTCTGTCAGAGCGTCCAGGGAACGGCAGGCAAAGAGAGTTCATTATCACACGCTGTGCTAAAACAAACACAACTAAAGGTTGCAGAGTTGAAGAACTGTCAGGGAACACACAGGTGTTCACACGCGCGCGCACGCACGCACGCACGCATGCCGAAATAGCCGTTCTACATGCTCACAACGCCTCGCAGCAGATCTGCTATTTTCACAATTTCTGCCTCTATATATTTGACAATTTGGACAATGTTTAATTTGCCATTTTAGAGGTATTAAAAAGTCCTTAAATTGGCACTTTAGAAATGTGCAGATACCCTCTCTACACTTAAAATGTATGTTGGTTTGTTTACTGTTGAGTGAGAAAATAATGTTTCACATTAAGTTAATCATCTGGGGACCCCCCAAAATAATTGGGGGGTCGTGTGTGATGTGATGACGTCATCAACCGATAAAGTCGACTTCAACTCAACTTTTTACTGAGTCGAGTCGACTTGCAAAAATCACAAGTCGCGCACACACACACGCACACGCACATGCACACACACACACACACACACACAGGTGTGAGAACAGGCCCCGCTGGTGCAGAGAAAACAAACAGCTCCTGTACGACGTTCCCTTCAAGGGACATGAAAACCTCCAGGATACACAAACTACAGCAGGTTGAAAACCTCCAGGCTACACAAACTACAGCAGGTTGAAAACATTGCAGACTAGCAAGAAAAATACCAATTAATGACAATAACCAAGCAGGAAATAAAGAAAATAAAGATTCAGTGCCTACCGACTAAAGGTCTTTGCACACTGCTGCGTTTTTCGGGCCGAATATCGTAATGAATTTCGGAGTGCGTGAATAAAAAAAATCAACCTCACGTTATGTCAATCACGTTTGCACACTGCCGCCCGTTACGTATTTATTTTCAGACCAGGGTTGATTTTTCCCGATTTTCGCAGCTGTCGCTCTGAGTCCCTTGCTCTCTCTCTCTTTCCTCTCTCTCTCCCTGACCTACGGCTTTCGGATTTCCAAAACGCAACGAAAACACGCAGTGCTGTGTGCAACCACCTTAAGTGATAATATCATAATAGTGCCCCTTATCTCCTCAGGCAGGGCATTCCAAAAGCGTCAGAGCTCTGTTTGTAAAAGCATGGATTGTTCACCTTCTGTTTTCAAGCAGCACTCTGGGATGAGGACCAATAGCAACAGTGTTCTTATTAATGCATGTGGACACACCTACATCTCCACATTATTCATGTGATTTAGCTGCAGGTCTGTATAATAAGATTTGAACCTAAACTATAATCAGCCTAGGATTTTTCATCCTCCTTTCAGCCTAGTTCAGAACAAAGTTCAGCCAACGAGACGAAACCGTTTTATGACAAATGTATTATAGGCCTGTCACAATTATTACATAATCGTCTAATCGTGATTATTTTACATAATCGTGATTATTTTTCATAATCGTCATAATCGTTTCCAGTCAAAAATAGTGGAAATAGCAGATCTACAAGCTCACAACGCGTCGCATCGCGGCGCGTTGTGAGCTTGTAGATTGGCTATTTCCACTATCAATGTTCTTTTTTAAGTATAAAGTTGTCAAATATGTCAGTAATTTCTTTGTATATTTAGGTTATGTGTCATATCTACCGGGTGCAACTTCAAAGCCTAAAAGCCAAACAGAAATGTAATTATCAACGACAAATAAACAATTAAATCGTTAATCGCCAATTATTTGAGTGACAATTAATCGTCATGTAAAATGTCATATCGTGACAGCCCTAAGCACATGGCGGTGTTGTGTGTCGAAAATAGGCACGCTGCAAGCTTGCTTGTAGATCTGGTATTGTTCTTGACACGTGAAACAGTCATATGATGGAGCATGAATGAATGAAGCACTAGAAAAACCTTGTAGATAAACATGGCAGCAATGAGAATTCACCCTTATCTGAACAACTCAAACACCTACAGTATGTTCTCTCTCTCTCTCTACCTCTCTCTACCCAGACTCAGACCAGACTGACTGGGTTTCCATGGTGATCATGGAAGGTATTCATTAGGCCTGTAAGGAGCTTCTCTCTCTCTCTCTCTCTCTCTCTCTCTACTCTGGCCTACATGCAGCGCAGCCACACAGCCCAGGCATGCAGTGATTGCTAGGTGGCTTTTAGGTGCGACCTGGCGTTTGCCAAGCTAGATGCAGAATAGACATTCTGCATCTAGCTTAAGACCCACATTTTTTAACTCAAAATCTTTGCTTCTGGGGGTCCCCGGAACAACATATTTTGAGATGGGGGTCCGCAGCCAAAAACACATCATTTTGGCAACATAGTTTTTTTTAGTTTTTTTTCAGAAAAATTTAGTATTTAGAAGATATTTGTAGAATCGGCCTATATCAGTGGTTCCCAAACTTTTTCACGTCAAGGACCCCGAAAATGTTATGTATTTGTCCGTGGACCCCCATCTCAAAATATTTTGTTCCAGGGACCCCCAGAAGCAAAGATTTGAGTTGAAAATGTTCACTCTAAATTTGGGTCTTAAACATGCATGTGCGTGTGAGAGACAGTAATCCTAACTTTCTCGCTCGTTGCATTTACGAGTGTTTCTTTTGATGCTCCAGTTCACATCCTGACACAAACCCTGCCCTCTCGACTCCAGAGAAAACAAAACTTTCACACTGACTGTTCTCACCGCTGTTGTACACAGTACGTATGTGTAGGTGTCATATTTCAACCCAGATCCAAACACACAGTAAGTAAGTAAGTGTGTTAAATGTGTATGAATCACTGGCATGTTGAGAGGCTATTCCATTATTCAGACACATGACATGAAATGTGATATTATTTACCTATGACTCACGGCACAAGAGGATATTAGGCTTATATTATTAGGTAGACAACGGAAAGGCAAACAGTATTTGTTTTTTACATTTAAATGTCTAAACTTTTGAAGTAAAACTAAATCACAAAGTTTACAAAATAGCTGATCTACGAGCTTCCAATGGTGAGCTTGTAGATCGGCTATTTCTGAACATTTTAAGTGTGTTTAACTTTATGAATCCCTAGCTGAAAGGCTATTAGATTGTACAGGTGAATGACTGAATGAATACGATATCATTGACCTTTATTAATGACACTGACAGTACGAGAGGTTATTAGGTCAATGAGGGAATATGATACACTATTTAATCACCCATTAAAGCAATAAGGTCAGAGAGTTTACAAAACCCCATGAGATATTTAGAGAGGGTTGAGCCAGGCAGGGAGAAAACTAACTTGGACATCACATAATGTCATGTCAACAAAATCACAGCTGTCTGTTTGTGGTCTATAAGTTTGTCAAAGGAACCACACATACTAGGGATGGCTGATATGACATTTCTGGACGATATTGATATCATATCCGATATAATAGTTGCTGTTATTGCCGATAACCGATATAGACCGATTCTGTATTGAAAAAAATAAAATGAATAATGATCTTGTCCATTCTGAAAAAGGCATATAATCTCGAGACATTTTGAAAAAGCAGTTTTCTATTGCAAAACTAGAGAACATAAACAGCTTGAATGTAGTATTTTTATTTAAATATGTTCTGACTTGTTGAGCCTTTTCAAAAGCTTCCCCAGAAAACACAGATAGAATCTGCAGCCTTGGTCACCTTGGTCATCATCACGAAAGGCCTTTCAGACTTTTTTGTTACATTTTTCCAACATAATTATTATAAAATAAATAATCAACTAAAAACGATATATATTATTTTGTTATATCAGTTCAATACTGTTATTGCATTTTAAGGCCAGCATCGGCCCATACCGATATGACAACCGGTTAATTGTCCATCCCTAACTAAGACATACACATGTTCCACAGTCAACAGTCAATCCTGTTAGATGTAATCTGTCTGGATTAGCAGCACTTCAGCAGGCTCTATGAAGCCTTCAGATTGAGTACAGTAAGGTTTACAGTGTGTTCTGTTGGATAGGCAGGCAGCAGCCTTCAGTAAAGTCGCCCTCCCTGTCAGAGGTAGGGATGGGACCATAAGACATATTATCGTTTATCGCGATAAAAAAACATGTAATCGTATCGTGGAGATTTACTTTGTCGTGAAATCGTCCTCCGTCATGCACTGGGATCAATACACCTTTTATTTGCCGAGCTGCATATCTGGTACCACTTAAACCCTCTATTGGTAAAACATACTTATAATATACGTACTTGATACAGTCTTTTTTTCCCTCCACTCTCTACCAAATCTCTTTGCCAAAAAAATAGCCGATCTACAAGCTCACAACGCGTCTGCTATTTGCAAATCTGCTAGATCTGCTATCTGCAAATGTTCCGGCCCAGAATAATGGATGTTGGGAATATTGATTATCGCCATAATATCGTAAGTCGGGATTTCTTTGGTCACAATAATCGTGATATGACATTTTCATATCATCCCATCTAGGGCTGTCACGATTATGACATTTTATATTACGATTAATTGTCACTCAAATAATTGCGATTAACGATTTAATTGTGTTTTTGTCGTTGACAATTACATTTCTGTTTGGCTTTTAGGCTTTGAAGTTGCACATGGTAGATATGACACATAACCTAAATATACAAAAAAATAGCCGATCTACAAGCTCACAACGCTTCCCGATGCGACGCGTTGTGAGTTTGTAGATCGGCTATTTCCCAATTTTTTGACTTATAAACATTTTTCAACATGGAAACGATTATGATGATTATGAAAAAATGATTGCGATTGTGTCAAATAATCGCAATTAGACAATGATGTAATATAGTGGGAGAAATATGGTATTTTTGTGCGCTGAATTCAAAAATTGATGGATCCAAGCACTTTCGCCATGGTTTAGTATGGTTTAGTGATGAGTCATCACTTTGGTACAGTTTTGTAGGGTAAATTTTTAGCCCAAGGAATGTTTTTCGTGCAAAACAAAATGCTTGCAATGGATTCAGAATCATGAAAACCCCCTAGATAGACCCCTCACATGCTACTTAAAGAAGATTTTTTTGGGGGGGGTCTTTTTTTCCCTGCATAGTAAGTGAATTAGAGCCACCAGATCCCATGGGAAAAGTGTTTGGATCCATCAATTTTTGAATTCAGTGCACAAAAATACCCCTAGGTGCAGATTTTCACACTTTCTGCCGGAAGTGAACACATTAGCCTATTTTTGTTACATATTTCTCCCACTAATAATTGTAACAGCCCTAGTCCCACTCCCATCCCTGGCCAGAGGTTCTGCTGGCGTGGCAGCAGCCTTCAGTAACGTCTCCCTCCCTGTCAGAGCACCGACAGGCTTCTTGCGTAACGTTACACCTGTGTTCACTCACCTCCAGCTCCAGACACGCCATGTATAATAAATCACACTCTCTCGTCTACACATGTCTCTCCTCCTCCGGAGGAGAAAACCAAGGAACAGTCAGTCAGTGTACAGAGAACTACCGGTATGCCTCCAAGCAAAGGAATGTGTTCTAGATCTCTGCAGTGTCTATGGGTATGCCACCTCCAGCCACTCACTTTTCATTGTTAATGAATGAATTGTGTGACCTGTTTTAGTTGTTGTTGGGGTAGCCTACTTACTTGCCAAGTACATTTGCACATACCTGGAATGTGTCTTCTGCGTCTACCCATCCTAATAAAGAGCAGTGTACACTATTAAATACAGGGGCCATGCCTATGTTCCCTCTGCCCCATGTTGCCTCAGTTTAGGGTTGGTTTTCAGGGAACATAGGGATGAAGAGCTGAGGTAACATACTGTATGTAGGCTCCCCAATCCAGCCAGCACCCATGCAGGGGGCATGGGCACACTTCCCCTAACAGGCCCAATCCAGCACCCATGCAGGGAGCATGGGCTTCCCCTAACAGACTGGGCCAGGTTTAACACAAACAGCAGATTAAAAACTAGGCAGACTAATAAGAAACACAGTGTGTTTGATTTGGTTGTAAGCAGAGTCAGCAGTCAACAGTCAATGAACAAATCTAACACAGCCATAAATCATTTAATTCAGGGACCTCCATATATTAATATATTAAATTAATGGGACTGAGATGAGAACATATATTAATTCAGGGACCTCCATATATGGGCATAAAAGGGATTTGTTCCCCTGGCATCACAGGGATCTCCATATCTCCATATATGGGCATAAAAGGTGTTTGTTCCCGCTGGCATCACATGGATCTCTCTAACAGGGCATATCATAATATTGATGACATCTGGGAACTCCATATATGGGCATAAAAGGATTCTGTTTGTTTGACATCACAGTGAAGCCATGTCAGAGCGGCAAACCTATTCTGTTCAGAGTGGTTCCCCTGACATCACAGTGACATCAGAGCATGTCAGAGCGGCAAACCCATAGACCGTAAAAATGTGTACACGTCTACAGGGCTCCAGGGTGCGACCTATTAGGTCGCATATGCGATCTAATTTCATAAAGTGCGAGTTAAAATTTAACCAGGTCGCGCTGGTGCGACCTGAAAAAAAAGGGGGGAAAAAAAGAAAAAAGAAATCCTCAATCGAGGATCGCCTGACGCCTCTCTCTCTCTCTCTCGCTCCGTCTCTCTCTCTCCCTGGCTGCCTGCCTGCAGAGCCTATGCTCTGCCCCTCCCCTTCTCTCTCTTTCACTCACACACACACACACACACACACACACACACACACACACAGTACTACACAGTACACACACACTCTAGCGTCGGTCTGGTGGTGGCCGGGTCACACACGCAGACAGACAGACACTCTCACTCTCTCTCTCTTTCTCTCTCTCGCTCACATTGGATAGATATCACATACAACCTTTCTTTGTATAACCGTGCTTTTTTCTGTTGTCATTTCGAACTGGATAATCTATAATCTACAGGTTGTTTGTTTGCTATTAGATTAGCTATTGTATTGATCAGCAATCGCTCCGTTACGTTAAAACGGCTGTGGCTCGTTAAGTTCCTCAGTGCCCTAAATGCGCTTCTCACTTCATAGCCAATTAGCTCAAATGAAAGGCAGCTGTAAACTGTTCTGTCTTTGGTGTCTCGTGTGTTCTGTGTTAAAGAGAGAGAGAGAGAGAGAGAGTGTGTGTGTGTGTGTGTGTGTGTGTGTGTGTCTCCAAGTGAACGTTTTCTGTTGATATCAAGCAGCTTACTTCCCAGTATCTCACTCTAAAACCATAAGGACAATTTCATTTTTCCATCCTGCATGAAAGCAGGCCTATTGCATTTAGTCTACGTTGTGCAAGTTGAAAGTCATAGTTCTATATATTGCCTTTGTTAGCCGAGATATTCGTAAATCTTTCTTGAATTAATGTCTTTAGTTTGCAAATATTAACTTGAAGCAAAAATACATAAAAACTAGGCTACAGCTTTTTTTTTTTTTTACTTATCATGAGACATATTGTTATCGGGGTATTCAACAACATTATATTGAATATCAAAGGCTTTCCTAATATCACACAGCCTTAGTGCTGACCTATTTTTACTGCTGCTCATGCAGAGAAACCTGAAGTTCAGATTAAAATATTTAGCAAATATCAAGTTTGGGTCATTGTCAATCTTTACATCAAGGCAAATTGAAATGGCTTATGGTATGGAAATGAACACAACTGTCATCAGTATAATAAGGCTATGTATTAATACCACGCTAATACGATATACAAAGAAAAATATGGTGCTACCTAATTTCTGGTGGTGCTACCTAATTAAAACGTAGGTGGCACCAGTGCTACCTGTGAAAAAGTTAGTCTGGAGCCCTGCACGTCTACACAGACAGACGAATATGGACACGTGACGCTGTGACGTTTCTCATAGTAAACTGCGAACTTCGGTCGCAATTAGGTCAGCATTATGCAGCCTGCCATGTTTTTACCCTCAACTGGTAAAACTAAAAAAAAAGAAACAATCTAGGGTTTCATCCCCCTATAAGTGCCTTGCTTGGAACAGTTAACAGAGCAGGACTCAGGTTTACCAAACATCTGATTGGTGTCCAGCCTTGTGAGACGGAGAGGCCTTTGTCCTCTCCTGCGTGCAGAGAGAGGGCTGCCAGCCAGCCAGCCAGTTGTACAGAGCTGTACGGAGCTGTACGGAGGTGTACGATGGATGGCAGCCAGGGAGAGCCAGCCAACCACCCGCCTCCTCGCTTGTCTGAACACCTGTTGTGTGTGTGTGTGATCTAAGGCCTCCTGGCTCGCCATGAGACAAGGAGACAGAGAGTGAGACTGGGATGAGAATTACAGTGCATGTCTTTCATCGACCACCTTTTTTACAGAAACTAAATGAAAACGAAATGATAACTAGAAAGATGCAACTGGAAATTGTAAGTGTGGCTGCAAATTAATTGCGTCTTACCATTCGATTTTTAATTTATTGATGAATAAAACTAAGTCAATATATTGACAATTTTGCTGACAAATAAAAACTAGACTAGAACGTTTAGGGGCAGACTAGTGGAGAAGAGATCCAGTAGAGCTAAAATACATGCCATTTTATGTTTGGTTTATGCTCGGATGTTGCACTGTGAGAATAGCAGATCTACAAGCTCGACACGTTGTGAGCTCTAAGTTGTAGATCGGCTATTTTCGGCACGCAAAACTAATACAAATACAATAAAGTGTCAAATCTGCCATTATGACGCCATCAAGGCCTGCCAAAATATTGTTTTGTCGACAAAATCAACAGTAGAGTAAAGCCCTTTGCACACAGGTGCGTTTATCCGCACGGATAAAACGGACAATTTCATTTTTTTTAAAGAAAACAATGATTCTCTACGACCTCAACCTCATGCACACCGGATCCGAATTAGCCGTGCGACGAGTGGCTGCGGCCGTGCGTTTTTTTCTCGATCGAACCCAATTCGATTTGTGCATCTTGTTGCATGCGGTAAAAAACTCATCACTCCTTTTATGACTCCTTTTGGGATCCGCAGCGCCGATTCCGCACAGCATTGCACACCAAATCTAATGCGTTTTATTCATGCAGCAAATAAAAAAAACGCAACATGTCCTGTGTACAAAGGGCTTAAGTCGACCAAAATGTTATATTTAAAAACTAAAACTTTTCAGATTACTAAAACGAAATTTAATTTTAATCAAAAGACTAATCAAAGTTTGCTGTCAAAATGAACACTGGTGATGAGACAGACTCTGATGATGATACCTGATGTCTTGATGGATCAGCCCAATAGAGCTCTGTCTGTCTATCTGTCTGTCTGTCTACGTGGTAAAGCTGAGCGATATAACTTACAGTATATAATAAGTATGTATCACGTTAATGATTCTTGCTGATAGCTGATCTACAAGCTTCCAACATAATGCCAGCCTTGTACAATGAATTTCAGGGTACAGGGTTAAATTGGTTAATCTTCTTTTGAAATCTATTCAAGGTGTTTTGTGTCGATTTGCATGAGCAAGATCAAGTAGGTTTGAGGTTCTAGAATCTAGGTATACTTTGGGTTGTTCGCCCAGCCAACACTACTACATGGGAACCTGTGAAGGTGTTTGTCTGCCTGTTAACACCCTTATTGATCCATGAAGAATGAAGCAGACCTCTCCTCTCACACAACAGACCTTCTCTCCTCTCTCTCTCTCTCACACTCACACACACACACACACACACACACACACACACACACACACACACACACACACACACACACACACACACACACACACACACAACAGACCTTCTCTCCTCTCTCTCACACACAACACAACAGCATCCTCTTGAGTCTTTTGAGAGAGAAGTGTGAGGCGATACATCCAGAGATTGGCATCCAGGACTGAAACATGATGCATACAGCCAGACAGACAGGGGTTGGTGATGATGGTGATGATGTGATCATCACCAATGACAGGATTGTTCTCCCATTTTCAACAGCTTTTATCATGGATGCATTCGAAAAAGCCCACTCATCATTTGAAAACCCAGTGTGCTGTGCCCCCGGTGTGCTGAGTGCACGCACTGACCGACCCTACTCAGAAGTTAGGGTTTGATAATGTGGTGCGTCAGTACAGTAACTGTACTAGACTGAACTCACTGGACAGTATCAGCAGGGGCGGCTACAGGGGGGGCTAGAGGGGGCTTTAAGAAGGCTATTTAAGAAATAAATAGATCAAATATACACAAATATGTGAAAGACAATTGACTGACTTCTATGTAAACCATGCTATAAAATCATACTTTTTTATGCGCATCTTCAGCCTCACAAAAACCCTATCCGATCACCTACAGTCCTCAGATTTGGAGCTGGAAACTGCCAATGATCTGGTCTGTTCAGTTATCCATAACCTAGGTGCGAGGGAATCACGTTCGTCATATTAGTAACATTCATTATTGTTTGTTGCCTAAATTAATTCGCCCCTGCTCTACCAAAGCCAGCCCCCCCAGTCACAATTTTCTGGAGCCTCCGCTGAGTATCAGGCTCAGCCACACGGTCTGCTGCATTGAGTGAGTAATGTTATAAAACCATATCTGAGTTATAAGGAAAGATTGGCTGAACCGATGGATGCATTACACAGTAATAAAGGCACCATTCAGTGGTCATGCTGCTAAGACTTCACTGCACAAATGGAACCAAATGGACCCTTTACTGATTCCTTACACACACACACACACACACACACACACACACACACACACACACACACACACACACACACACACACACACACACACACACACACACACACACACACAATTTAGTACAAAACGACCCCCAATTGTAAACAAGCCATTGTTCTTTCTCGGGTTTAAATCCTATTAGTAGACCCGCTCCCAAGGGATTCTGCCAACACAGCAGCAACATTAGTGAACTGGAGGCTAGAGACTGGAATACAACCACCCTAAGGACTACACACCATGGAGATCTATAGACATACTGCACATACAGTATGAAACATCTAGACCTACTGTACATACAGTATGGAACAGAGCTGCTACCTTTAAATGCATTTTGAGAAAAGATAATGCTGGTATTTGTTCCAAAAGCTTTATACCCTGTATATATATATATATATATATATATATATATATATATATATATATATATATATATATATATACTGTATATACACTGTATATATATATATATATATATATATATATATATATATATATATATATATATATATATATATAAAATGTCACAATGCAACATAGCTCTGTTTACACAATGCTGTACCCCCCTCTAACTGTCTAACTGTATATATTATGTTCCCCATTTTCAAAAGTTTTTTTATTCTATTTTGACACTTGCTTTGGCAATGTAAACGTATGTTTTCTCATGCCAATAAAGCTCCTTTGAATTGAATTGAATAGTATAACTTGTATCTGACCTGTGCTGTCTTGTGCTTTTACAACGAGATCTGATAATAAAGTATTAATAAAACAATCAAAATCTCTCTCTCTCTCTCTCTCTCTCTCTCTCTCTCTCTCTCTCTCACACACACACACACACACACACACACACACAGCTAGTTTTGAGATCAGGATAGATAGATAGATAGATAGATAGATAGATAGATAGATAGATAGATATTCCACAGACCATTTATTGATCAGCTGATCAACATAATCTTTAGGTTGATCGGCCTGTACTTATTAAGACAGCTACACATTCATTCACATTAACGACATTTAATAAGCCTACAGACTGTGTTCTGCTACACAGCTATGGTGTTGTTAAAGCTAACAACAAGAAGAAGCTAACATTTACTCATAATAACAACAACAACCAGGCTTGTTGTATTAAAGAGCTACAAGTTAGCATTAGCTGCTTAGCATTAAACCTCCCATGCAGATGGCTGGCTATTTATTTATATTTAAATAAAGTTACTGGTAGTTCTATTGGTTGGTATCAGACAGAAGGATCACTTACCAGCAGGTGAAGATGGGAGACACAGCTTATGGCAGATAAATTAACTGTTTAGTGTGGGTTTAAGTTGCTAACAGGCTAACTTGTTGGCTGCTCGCTTCAATCATGTGAGAACAGAAGCAGAGCAGACGGTCTCCACGTAGCACAGGACACACAACACGTCACAACACCCTGGGCTGGGCTTTCACCACAGCAGCGTCACACCAACACCCACACCAGAGGATTCTATCATCTCTGTTCTCTCAACAGAAGAACACGGGGGTTTCCCCTGTCATCTAGGCTGCTGGAATACACCTCTATAGCGCCTCCCAGTGGAGGATTTTGTCTCCAAAATTGTAAACAAAAAAAAACAAAAAAAACTAAAATGTGTCAGGTCTCCATGAGATTAGGCTTATAAAAGAAAAGGAAAGTAAAAAATAAAATAAAGAACAAATAAAATACCTGATAAGAAGCAAGGTTTGGGTGGATGTGGCATGGTCATTGTAAAGTACTGGGAGCTAAAACGTAAATGGTGCATTCACACTGTAGCTTCTTTATCAAAGGTGCTTTACATAGATTGTGAATTACATTCACCCATTCACACACACATTCATACACCGAAGGTGGAGGAGCAAGGCACTAACTAACCTGCTCATCAGGAGCAGTTAGGGGTTCAGAGTCTTGCTCAAGGACTCTTCAACACGAACAGTGGCCGCTCTACCTCCAGAGGTACTGTAGCTGATGGTAGGTGTGGCGCTCCACCTCAGCAATCCATCTCCCAGAGATCTAGCGCAGTGATAGGATACTCAAACTCAGGCTTGCGGGCCAGTTCCGGGCATGGGTTCCGGGCCGTTGCACAATTTTGACTGGCCCAACATCAATCAATCAATAAATGAAAAATAAAAATATCACTATTTTTTCTTAGAATGAAGTTATTAAGTTATCTTTATCCTAATTATATTACTATTACATGAATAATCATAAGGGGAAACTGTGTGCTCTCATTCAGAGCAGCAGCAAAGATGAGCCTGTCAGACGGATGCTTTCGCTTTCATTTCACCATCTCATGCACAAAGTCTACTGGCCCCCTGGCCCCCGGCCCCTTGCCATTTCTGTAATGTGGCCCACAGGTCCCGCTATTTGATTAGCCCTGCATTGTAACAGGGGTAAACTCCCAGGTTCTGGGCTGATACCGACAATAAGATGCCTCTCCTATCGACTTACTAACTTATCATATCACTCACTCAGTATGTGGTTTGACAGAATGCAATTGTCTGGCAAAAAGAACTGAGTCCATAGGTGACAGTCATATTAAACCATCTATGGAATTCAGTTCTCACGGCCCAACAACCATACATGCTCTAGTCCAGGGAGGGATCTTCAACGTTTTCAGGCCAAGGACCCCTTAGTTGAGAGAGTGTTGGAGAGAGAGATGAAGCAGGGACCCCCACAACCTTTTCATGGATTCCATAGTTTCATCGTTTGACAGCACGATCATCAGTGTATTTTGGATTCATGTCAATTTGTGTTTTCAGATATTTAACCACTTGAACCGTCAACACTTAATAAACTTGACCTTTCACTCCGTACTTAGTCTGCTCTTTTTCCCCTCTACACCAAACCTCTTTGCCGAAAATAGCCGATCTACAAGCTCACAACGTCTCGCAGCGCGAGGCGTTGTGAGCTTGATCGGCTATTTTTGGGTAAAGTGTTCACAAACAATGTTCAAAAATGTTCAAAAATAGCAGATCTACAAGCTCACAATGCATCGTGATGAGACCCGATGTGAGCTTGTAGATCGGCTATTTTTGGGTAAAGTGTTCAAAAACAATGTTCAAAAATGTTCAAAAATAGTAGATCTACAAGCTCACTATGCATCGTGATGAGACCCCATGTGAGCTTGTAGGTGGCAATTTTCAAATAGCAAGAGTAAATATTTTATATAATTTTTTTATTTTTTTATTTGAACTGCCTTTTATTGCTTTGTCTTGTGTCTGTGTTGTTGCCCCCAGCACCCCTTCCCCCAAAAGGAAACATGCCTTCAGGCTATTTTGTGCTTTTATCCTATTCAATTCATTTCCAATAAAGTGTTCCATCTCAATTCAATCAATCAAAGCATATAGCCAGCAAACATACATACAAACAAACAAACAGAGAAACACATAACAATACAACTTCACAGTTGTTCAGAACAATGAAGATGAAAGGTGTCACCTGGTCGAGGCATGTGAACAGGTTCTCCCATTCTCCTCTAGTGTCAGTCTGTACGGCCGTCCAGGCAGACATGAATCCATGTCCAGGTCCGTCATCTGTTTAGCAGAGAGGATGAAATTGTTTATTGTTTCATTATTATTTTGTACAAATTGTAAAAGTATCAATAACCTGTTGTAGAAATAGTCTGTTGCAAGTACAAGTTTGTTTTTGAAAAATGACTTGAGTAAAGGATTGCAAGTTCAAGCTCATAGCACGTCATGTATGTATATCGGCTATTTTCAAATAGCCCAAATATAAGGGCTGAAGTGGTTACTGTGTGTTAGTAATCTACAAAGTAACTATAGTAACTACAGCTTGCAAATAACTGTAGTGGAATAAAAGCACAATATTTGCCTCTGAGATGTAGTAGAGTAGAAGTAACATTGAAAATTGGAATATATTCCATTAAAGTAAAAAGTACAGTAGCCAACATAACTTCTATTGCTTGTTGTCAGTGTGAGTGCTGTCGTTGTTACCATTAAGCTAATAGAGCCTGCCTGCTTGCTCAGGGGATAAATGTAATCCTAGTCAGGTCAAAATGTGTGTCAGATCCTGTATCTATAGATGAAATTGAGACATGACCTTTCTTTGACACAATCTAAATCTCTCAATAGAAGAGCAGGGAGACAAAATACAACCACTCTGATTGTTATAAGTTATTTTATATGACTCTACCGTTCAGATTGGAATAGTGAAGAGTGTGAGGCTTTAAATGAATAATCATAGTTATTTACAAAGAAACAAAACGTAAATTCATCAATTTTAGATACTATTTTAAACCAGGAGACTGATAGTCCAAGCAACAACACATTCTGTAAGGAATAATAATCTTTTTTCAGAATTAAGCTATCTGCAAACAGGTCAAGTTGACTATTGTTCATTTATTATTTCTTTCCAATCAGTAGAAAGTATTTTTGAAAATCTTACAAGAAACTGCCTGTTCCTGTTTCAAACCCTCAACCTTCTTCTCTGCTCACTTCTTTGTATGATTCAAAACCAACCCCACGCTCTTAAGATATTGAAAACGACATAATACTTAACTGAAATCCTCAAATGGTAATACCGATATACCAGTAACTAAAGTACAACATAATGTACAAAGTTGGAAAACTGACACATCAAGTCCAAAGTTTACTGAAGAGAAAACACATTCATCTGAATTTAATAAAGAAACTTATATATCTGGTATTGGCGTTCATCCAATTTCCATCTCTTGTGTCTGAAGTCTAATCACCCACATGGTCTTCCTGTGCATGAAACCAGTATTGATGCTCCGAAAATAGCAGATCTACAAGTACGCGGCAGGCCACACAGAGGAGCATTATAGTGCAGAACTCACCTGAGTGTCAGGCGAAGACATACAGCTGGAATGGAACACAATTCACATGGCTCCCTTCCTCTCTCCTCCTCCTCTCATTTCATTTACCACCTCCCTCTCTTCCTTACCTTCCTCTCTCCTCTTTCTCTCATGCATTTACTGCACCTTCCCTCTCTTCCTTACCTACCTCTCAACTCTTTATATATCGTATGTGTCGGGTGGAAACCTTGTATGTCCAAAACTGTTACTTTTCAATTCCAAAATAGCAAAAGTAGCAGATCTACAAGCTCGGAGCGCTCGCTTCGCGTCACGTTTCCATCTTAGATCTGCTAGTTTCGATGCTTTTGTGGGACGCTGTGGTATGATCAAGTATGGCGTTAATTTAGGAAAAGACACAAAAAGTTATAATATGGAGATAAGAGGTTTCTGCGCGACAGCGACGGTATCTCTCATTTGGTTTGCCAGAGAAAGGCCACGGTGGGAGGGAACGCTGGAATCAGGCAAAAACGTGACATGGCAAGAATGCAGTTCCATACAGATGACCTCTGTGACCCTTTGGTTCCTGATAAAACAAAACAAAAGAAGGGCTGAGTGAAAGACCCCCATAAGAATTCCTGTTTCTAACGACATGGTGTGATGTATGGCAGTGGTTCACAACCTGTGGGTTTCGTTTTGTTGCAACGTAAACTTGGACTTTCACAGACTTGAAGGGGATGGCAGCTAAATGTGGCTGCCACCCAGGACATGGATGATGCATTTTTATAGTTTTTATGGTGTTGAAAACATTTTGTTTTCCTAAACATCAAGGATGTCCAGAATCACAACACCAGAGGGCAGAGGCAGTGAAGGAAATTGGTATACATTATTATACATTTTGCACACACAGAAACTAAGCGCACACACTCGTGCGCCTATGTCAAGAAAGAGACACCAGATAGACACACACTAGGACATGCACACGCATGAACCCTCACGCACGCATAGGCGCACGCAGGGCAGACAGTGATTGATAACCTAGGGTCTGACACACCCCAGGCGAGGATGGACTGGGGCCAGCCCTGAACAGGACATGTAACAGACATTGTACATACAGGATGGTAATTACACATTCCTGTGTCCAGAGCTGCATACACACTCTTAAGCCCATTTTCCACTGGCCCAACTCCACACCACTCCACACCACACCGCCCACTTGTGCCAGGTTTTCCACTACAAGGACCTGGGTAGAGTGGTGTGAAAGTGGTACTAAACAGGGTACTAAAAAGTATCCACTCTAGAGTAGGTCTGAGCTAGGCCAAACAGGGCCAAACACTTCATAATGACTGATCACTCACTGACTTTGCATTTAGACCACCAGGATATAGTTGTAATACATGATAATAGATTCTATTGTGTTATAACCACTATTATAATCTATTATATTGTATTTTAATTATCATAGTAATACATTAATACTTTATAATGTATTATAATCACAGTTATAATCCATTACAGTGCATTATAATTAGGATAGTTGTAATACAAATTTATATTGTATTATAATCACAGTTAAAAGGGTCAATTTGTTTCTTACCGATAGGGGCACTTTTTTGTAATGGAAAATGTAGATATTTTTATGTGGTGCGGTGTGGTGTGGTGTGGTGTGGTGTGGTGTGGTGCTAAAACTACAGTCGAAAAGGGGCTATAGAGAAGGGCCTCTTCCTTTTCTTGATTTAGATGATATTGTAACGACCCTGCAAGAGATCAGGCCGTAACTCGCTCCGCCAAGCGGGCTAGCCTTCTTGGGGTTGCGGGTTGCTTCCTCGTCTGCTGAGTGGGGGGCTGGGGTTCACGTCCCGGTTGGAGCGAACTGCCTCACTCAGTCTGCTAAATGTTACATTGGTGTCAGACGGGCGAACCCGTGGAGCTTGCCCTCGCGTGAGGGACGTGAGGGACCGGCCGTGGGCAGTGAAGCGTGAAGCGCGAGGGCGCGCTTCTGTGAGGAGGGGGTAGTGTAACGACCCTGCAAGAGATCAGGCCGTAACTCGCTCCACCAAGCGGGCTAGACTTCTTGGGATTGCGGGTTGCTTCCTCGTCTGCTGAGTGGGGGGCTGCAGGGGTTCCGGTCCCGGTTGGAGCGAACTGCCTCACTCAGTCTGCTAAATGTTACAATATACACAAAACCAGCCCAACTGGCAGAAGAGGCTGATTGATGAAGAGACCGTATGGCAGGATGGAATACCCATGGGTACTCATGCACGAACATGCATTGTCCACTGACCCCATAGACACGTACCGGTATATTGTCACATACACACAAACCCATAGGCAGTATGTGCATGTAGCTAGATATTGGGGTCCACCCTATGTTCCCCAGGTTCTATGTTCCCCACTTCCCCCCAAAAAAGGTTCTGTTCCCCACCCACCCTCACCACAAAAAGGTTCTATGTTCCCCGCTCAACCAAAAAAAGGATCCCCACTCAAATGCAGGACATGGTGGGACATCTGGGCACTAAGAACATGTGGGCAATCCTAATTTAGGTGCCCAGTTGCCCAGGTGCCTCCACCCTTAAGTGCCCACTCGTCCAAATGTCCACATGTCCCTATTGCCCAGATGTCCAGGTGCCCATAACAAAGGTATGGTGTCCAGATGTCCCTAGTGCCCCACCCCACTAGAATTAATAATTTCTCCCCATTATTGTATGTTTTGAGTTGTTATTGATAATTAGAAATTAATGTTTCTTGCATTGTTGGATGAGTGGGGAACATAGAACCTTTTTTAAGTTGAGCGGGGAACATAGAACCTTTTTTGTGGGGGTAAGTGGGGAACATAGAACCTGGGGAACATACGTTCCCCTGTAGAGCAAGATCGCCCGTTGACTGTGTGGTGACTTTGTCTACAATAAAATGCCTCTATTACTTTTACAAAGTTATGGCCTGCCTGTCTCATCTGTTCTTCTCCTTGCGAGGAAAACACAAGACTTACTACAGCAGTATACCACCAACATGTGGAACGCCCTACCACAGGCCTTTAAGGAGTGCAAATCCCTAGCCTCCTTCAAAATTGGTCTGAAAAGTCACCTTCAGACGGCTGCTACTCGAGACTTGTAAATAGATGCCCCTTCCTGTTTTTTTCTCGCCCCATTCTTTCCTTTTTTCCTGCTTTTGTAATCAATGTTATCCTATGCAAAGTAGGCCTACTTTGTTCTATCCATCTGTCTTTCAATGTTATATGAGATACATGAAGTGTTTCCTGTGTAAATAAGCAGTAACACTTACTATAATCACTATTTCTATTTTATTAAAAGCATGAAGGTTTATTCCAACATGTTGTGATTTGATGTGAAATGAAGGTATAGTGCGACACCTTGTGGCTGAATATTGTCTAGCAGCTTTACAGTATGAATAGAAGCTCTGTGTTCCAACCGTGACAACTAGATTATATTATATTTATGTATTGCATTGCATTGTATTGTATTGTATTGTATTGTATTGTATTGTATTGTATTATATTTATAGTTGCGTGTTTTTCTCATAACCCAATCTGCTATGCCGTACATTTTATAACGTTTCAAAATGCCGATGGTTTAAAACTAACCATGTGCTATTCGCTTCAACCAATCATCTGGCTTCACCAGAACACGTGAGTGACCGGAAGACAAAAGCCACCATTACCCAGCATGCTATGCGTGCTGTAGTTTAAATAATATTATAGTTTTTTTTTACAATCTTATGTATTATTTATACACGTTATTACAACACAAAGTGTTATAATAGTGTGATGATAAAACGTGTAAAAAGCATAACCGTGTCAGCACCGTGACAGAGCATGGTGTTGCAGTGAGTCATTATGTCCAGCAGGGAGCGGTGGTTCTCCAGTACACTCTTGTTTCTCTTCAGATCGTAAAAATCTTTCGCCTTTTACTAAAGATTTCCGTGGAGAGGAACATTATGAGTATCAACTAATTTTTAGATGCCCTTCCTCACGGCGGGGCTTCCTAATCTGACAAATGTAAACGTGATCAATTCTGTTTATTAGTTATTGCAAAGCCTGCTTCCTGCCCCCCATCTAAGTTGTCAACGTAAGGTTTCCACACAATAGGTAGTTAACTAGTGCGTGGCCTGTGCAATGTTTTATGATTCTAACAGTGAATATTGATAGTTGATATCATTTCTAATGTTAGTCCATATTTTGTACTTTAGCCTACTTCACTTACTATATTCCCATTAAAAGCGTAGTTCACCCCAATGATTTGTTTTCTTCTATTGATTAGTCATTGCATTCCTAAGTAAAAAATAAAGAAAAAAGGATTATAGTAAATTTACCCCCTTTGATTCTGGATGAGGACTCAAATAAGGCCCTGGATGGGGACCCAATTGCATTTGTGTCAGAATCAATGGGGGTAAATTTAGGGTCAAGGGTCAAGTACATTTACCCCCATTCTCTCGGTCGTCCCCATTGATTCTCACACAACTGCAAAAAGAATCTATAGGAAAAAAAATCATTATGGGGGTGAACCTTTAATACTTGTGTAGTACCCTGCATAATTTTGTTTATTGTTAAATGTTTGTTTTTTTACATTTTGAAAACCCTGCAACTAAATGTCCCTACATTTTATTTCTATTCATACTCAATGTTACTGCTGCTTGTTCAAAGAGGAATGTTATTGGGGGAATGAGGTGTCAGTCAAGACGAGCCCACCTATTGAGAGAGAGAGGGGGCGGGACTTGACACAGTGAGCAGAGAGACCGGAGGTTTTTCAGAGAAAAGAGAGTGGACAAAAGAGTCATTAAGTGTTAAATATTTTCGGGTTAGGGTTTACTGTACTAAACATGTGATATGAAAATGGTACCTGTCATGCATTTGCAACACCCCCCTGTATCAACATATAACACCCAGGGTCTTCGGGTCACTTTGACCCGGCCATTGAAAGTGTATGCTAAATGCCTAATATTTAGACCATTTCTTTCTGAAAAAACATTGGACATATGGATTTTGGAGTACATAATTTGCTCACCATTACAAACTACATTGATAACAATTCAATCAATATTATCTCCGCCAGGCCAGGATGGCCAAAAGTGAGGGATATGTTTTCGTTGCTTCTGTCTGTGAACAGCTAATCTCAGTCACCGCTGGACCAGTCAGCGTGAAACTTTACATGTACTTCCCCGGGAGGCCTAGGAAGATATTCAACCCCAAATCGTCCTGTTATAGAGCCACCATGAGGCAGAATTGAACAAAACAAGTTTTGGGGGATATTTACAATACCGATTTTCTCTTGTCATTTGATCAATGTAATGACCTACAGTATGTGTCACATTTTCTATTCAGATTGGCCACGATCCCAAAGATGCTTACGATTTTTGCGGGAGTGGCACATTTTGCTACCAAATGGGAACTTCATCCCTATGCCACTTTACAAATTCCAAGTTCCTCAGCATTCCGACGTGATTTGTAGCATTTATTTTATTTTATTTTGAGTAGCCAATTATAGTTTACCCTCTTTTTCTCCCCAATCCAGTCCTTATGCCAATTGATTCCTCCCCTATGTTGTCACTGCTGTTGTATCCTACCGAATCACCTGACAGTGAGGAGCCCCCACCGAGAGGACGTAGGGCCTTCGCCCTTCGTCCTACTCCTCCCTCCCAAAACCAGCTACCGCCCAGCCTGGCTGTAGGAATACATGTAGTGACAATTATCACCCTCTCCGCCCAGCTTCCCTTCCCTCGAACAACAATTGTGTTTGCATAGATGCCCCACGATTGATTCAAATCCACAACCTCTGTGGTGGTGGCAGGGACATTGTGCCACCCGAGCACCTGTAGCACTTGTGCAAATCAGAGTGGGACAAGAAATATTTGACATATAGTTCTTGATCAAATGACAATAGGGATAATATAATATGTACCAATTGGTGTGAGGTTTAGACAAAGTCTATATGGTAATACCAATATATTTTACAAAGATCAGTCTCATGGTAGTGCTATAAAAGACAGATGGGAAAGATTTCCTTTCTAGGCCTCTTGGGCGTATGTGTGCCAATGCCAAGTTTGATGCTGAAGTGGCGCCTGAGATTAGCTGTTCACACAACGGCCTGATGGTGGCGCTATAAGAGGCCAATGTGAAGAATTTGGGGAGGAGGTTCTTCCTAGGCCTCCTGGGAGTGTGTGTGTGTAGTTTCACACTAATTAGTCCAATTTGCCTGAGATTAGCTGTCCACAGACAGAGGAGTGAAAACATAATCCCTCACCTTTGGCCATCCCGGCCTGGCGGGGATAATACAAATTGATTGAATTGTTAGTAAAGTAGTTAGTAATGACAATCAAATTGTGTTTAATATGATTTTTGGGGATTTCTAACTACTTTAGAATGGTTTAATATGAGCCGGGTCAAAGTGACCCGAAGGCGGTGTGACTAAAACACGAGGATCCTATGAGGGTTAAGTGTGTAAGGAAAAACGGGAGAGTTTGTGTTCTAGTCAGATGTTTAGTGCAGCAGCTGCTGACACAGCGTGTAACTGGCTAATGCTAAGCTAACGCTAAGAACACAACAAGTTAGTCTGTCCACTGAAGCTGGTGACTGCAGGAGTGCAAGGAGGATATGTGTTTTGTTTACACCACGTTTTGAGTGAGTATGAGCACTACTGTATGTGAAATGAATAAGAAGAGAATTGTTATAAAAGGACATAAGTTCATTAGTGTACTGTATGGGTTTTCCTTTGGATATAGTGTGCTTCAGGACGTTGCTGCACCAGCTGTGGTAACAGAAGTGCTCAGAACCTGTCACTGTATACACTACAGAGGGTCCACGTGCACACAGGGGTGCATTTGTGTCTGCCTACAGCACACTCTTCATCTGGAACCTGGTGTTTGGTGTTTGGACACTGCAGCTTCTGCACAGGGTTTAAGGAACTGTGAGTACAGACTATAACCACTGTGGATTTTTCCTATGAGCTCCAACAGCGCGCCAACGACACTGGTACCATAAACTGAGTCAAACAAACCCGGGTATTTTTTTATTTTATTTTATTTGAAGTTTCATTGTATGTTATTTTTGTCAGGGTCAGAGGGACTAGGCAGGGTCAGTTCCTATGTTGTGGAATAAATATATTATTGTCTTGTAAAATTCTATTCTTGTGTTTTCATGAGTAATGTGAGTTATCTGGTATGGATATGTTTAATTAGTGTTATTTCAAAATAACAGTATAGCTGTACAATAAGCTAACCGGGCCCTTTTTGCACCTGAGCTAGGTCATTTGCCACATTCCATTAATCACAGTAGACACCTTGTATTTTGTGGCCATCACCAATTCCCTTTCTATATTAAAGAGGTGCTTTAATATTAGCATTGAGTGAGTGGGCTACACGTGGGGGCTCGTCCGGGATTGTGTTTACTGTTATTGAAAATTTGAGAAAAAGAAAAAAAAGGTGTGGGCCATAAGACATTTTGAACTGTGTTTTGATATTTTGTGATTTAATGTGTGAAAATGGAACCTGACCAAATATTGAAATGGTGTGGAGATAACCAGATTGATGCAAAAAAATCAATTGTGCTTAGTGGGGTTCCTCTAGGCATTAAGGATGACGTTCTGTATGGCATACTGGATTGGTATAAAATATTTGGTCAACATAAAATAAGGGGACAGCGTGAAGAACATGCTGGTAAAAGCCAATTTGTTTTGATCGAAACCACTAATGACATGACGACACCAGACATACCAAAAAGGTTAGAACCTGGAGGTGATTTGGGAATTTGGTTAGTTAATGTCTGTGAGACCCAGAAGGGCCCTGTACTCAGTGAAGGGGAGGAGTTCCAGGCAAAGTTAATGTCATTCTTAGCTAATGAAGGGAAAACATTAATTGATATTGCAGGCCTGATTAGCTCACCTACTGCTACTCAGGGCCATGCTCATGGTATTGTACCTAGCACTCCCATCCCTGCTCTGATTAGCTCACCTACTGCTACTCACAGCCCTGCTCCTGGTCCTGTACCTAGCATTCCCAGCCCCGCTCCAAGCAACCCTCCAGATTTGAACACACAACTTGTGAATGCCATCTCCTCACTAGTTGCCAGATGTCAAGCCACACCTGTTGATGGACCAGGCTATCGTAAAATCCGTTTGTTCTCAGGTGTGAGACCAACTCCTCCTGGAGAAGAGGAGTATGAGGCTTGGGCGGAACAGACCATACACATGCTGGATGAGTGGCAGTGTTCTGATGTGGTCAAGAAACAGAGAATAGCTGAGAGTCTTAAAGGGCCAGCAGCAGACATTGTCCGCTGTTTGAGAGTTGCTAATCCCCATGCCACTGCAAATGATTATCTTAAAGCCCTGGAAAGAGCTTTTGGAACCACAGATAGTGCAGCTGACCTCATGGTGAGGTTCCGTAATACATCCCAGCAGGAAGATGAGAAACTTTCAGCTTATTTACTCAGACTAGACAAGCTGTTGCATGCAGTCCATCGTAAAGGTGGGATTGAAGTAGCTGACATGAACAGAGTGCGCATTGAACAGGTTGCAAGGGGCGCACTGCCTCATGACCTCGCTGCCCTTCGCATAAGAATGACTTATAAACTCAGGCCTCCTCCAAGTTTCACTGATCTTCTTTGTGATGTCAGAGAAGAGGAGGGAATGACTCTTGAAAGACTGACTTTAAAGAATGCTCCTTATTCAGCTGCCGGAAAGCGTGCAGACTGTGCTACAGCCTCCATTGTACCAGTACAGCCAGAGTCTGCATCCGTACCTGTCGTAGTACAGAATGACTCTGCCATAGAGAGTCTAAGGAAAGAATTTCAAGGGCTTAAGAATGAGGTTACACGCCTGCTGTCTGCCTCAGCGGCTGCTTCAGAAAGCATGCCACAGCATGCGGCTCAAAGTTATCCGGCCTATCAACAAATCAGTACTGGAAACTCAAATGCACGTGGAAGGGGGAGGGCTCCCAGATATCAGCAGCGTGCTGATTTCTTTTGCTACAGGTGCGGGGAAGATGGTCATATCCAGCGGGATTGTCCGAACCCTGAGGATCTCAGAAAAGTGAACATGCGTCTCCTGAAAGCAAAACAGCAGACGGTAAACTCCCCAGGGGATCAGTAGTGGAACGTCCTGATGCCCCGGAGAAGACAAGTTCCACACAGTGTAACAAGCTAAATGAAAGGGTGGCTGATCTGCCAGAGGGGTTAGTTGGACCTAGTTCTATTGTCTCTGTACAAATTGAGGGCATTTATGCCAAAGCCCTACTGGATAGTGGGTCCCAAGTCACCCTATTGTACCGTTATTTTTATGACAAGTACCTGAAACACCTGCCTTTAGCCCCTATTAAGTGCCTTGAGATTTGGGGCCTAAGTGAGGAGCAGTACCCATATGATGGTTACCTGTGCTTGAAACTTGAGTTTAATGGAAATGTTGTTGGAGTAGCTGAGACCATAGAAACACTGGTGCTTGTGTGTCCTGATCCGGCCATGCAGGGCGAAGTGTCCATTGTAGTAGGCACCAACACCGCTATTGTGAGAAGACTATTCCATTCCTGTAAGACTCACCAGGGGGATGATTTCCTAAGTACCCTCCCTGTTCACCCAGTAATAAAGGAAGCCTATGAGAGGTTCCGGGAAAGCCTGGATGGCACAGCTGAGACCAAGAGGGGAACAGTCTGGTTTACACGATACAAGCCTGTCACACTGTCACCTGGTGGAGTTGCATCTGTTGTTGGCATTCCAAAGGTCCCTAGAGGTCTCTCTAGTCAAGCTGTTCTTATAGACCGCCCAGACGTGGGTCGCTTCCCTGAAGAACTTATGGTGATGCCTGTTGTTGAAAAGTCAACTGCTGTCAATTGTCGTCGCATCACAGTTTCCCTGAGAAACGTGTCAGCTCATCCTGTGACACTGAGACGAGGAATGCCGATTGCTCATGTGTTTCCAGTAGATGTGGTAGCTGCTGTCCCTGGAAAGGAAAGGTCTAAGTCACCCACATCTCAACTGTCCCCCGACTCTTTCAACTTTGCAGACTCTCCTATAACTCCTGAGTGGAGGGAGAGGTTGTGCAGCAAGATGATGGAGCGAAAAGAGGTGTTTTCTTGCAGTGAGTTCGATGTTGGCTGTGCAAAGAGCGCAAAACATAGTATCCGTGTGACAGAGGACAAACCTTTTAGAGAATGTTCCAGACGCTTACCCCCAGGTGATTTAGAGGATTTGAGGAAACACCTCCATGATCTCAGAGAAGCTGGAATAATTTCCGAATCCAGAAGCCCGTATGCTTCTCCAATCGTTGTGGTTCGCAAGAAAAATGGAACCATACGAATGTGTGTAGACTACAGGACTTTGAATAAGAGAACAATTCCTGATCAATATGCAGTCCCTCGTGTGGAAGATGCTCTGTCCTGTCTGAGTGGTAGCCAGTGGTTCAGCGTGCTTGACCTCAGGAGCGGGTACTACCAGATCCCTTTAAGCGATGCTGACAAAGAAAAGACAGCCTTCATCTGCCCAGCAGGATTCTATCAATTCGAGCGGATGCCTCAAGGGATCTGTGGAGCACCGGCCACATTCCAACGAGTCATGGAAAGGACTGTTGGGGATATGAACTTACTGGAAGTTCTTGTATACCTGGATGATGTCATTGTTTTCGGGAGGACATTGGAGGAACACGAGCAGCGCCTTCTTAAAGTCCTGGACCGGTTAAAAGAGGAAGGGCTCAAATTGTCCTTGGATAAGTGTCAGTTCTGCTGTCCCTCTGTAACCTACCTGGGCCATGTTGTGTCTAGGGATGGCATTGCTACTGATCCGTCCAAGATTGAGGCAGTGAAATCTTGGCCACGTCCAGAGAATATCACTGGTCTCCGCTCTCTTCTAGGCTTCTGTGGATATTATAGGCGGTTTGTGAAAGATTTCTCCAGAGTCTGTTATCCACTTAACCAGTTATTGCAAGGGTGCATTGTTGCTGGAAAGTCTGAAAAGAAGGCAAAGGTGAAACGGGATGAAGAAGGGGGAAAAGGACTGGAAACAGCTGAAACAAAGGAGTGGTACCTCCCCTCAGAGCCGTTTGGGCACAGGTGGACTGACGATTGTGAGAAAGCGTTTGAGACTCTAAAGAGAAGCCTTACGGAGGCACCTGTCTTGGGCATCGCTAACCCGGAACTCCCTTATGTTTTGCACGTTGACGCAAGCAGAGAAGGTTTGGGAGGTGTCCTTTATCAGGACCAAGGAGAGGGTTTGCGCCCAATTGCTTATGTCAGCAGAAGCCTGTCTCCGGCCGAAAAGAATTATCCCACACACAAGCTGGAATTTCTGGCACTGAAATGGGCTGTTACCAACAAGTTGCATGATTATCTCTATGGAGTCAAGTTTGAGGTCCATACAGACAACAATCCATTTCCATCATGGAAAGGACTGTTGGGGATATGAACTTACTGGAAGTTCTTGTATACCTGGATGATGTCATTGTTTTCGGGAGGACATTGGAGGAACACGAGCAGCGCCTTCTTAAAGTCCTGGACCGGTTAAAAGAGGAAGGGCTCAAATTGTCCTTGGATAAGTGTCAGTTCTGCTGTCCCTCTGTAACCTACCTGGGCCATGTTGTGTCTAGGGATGGCATTGCTACTGATCCGTCCAAGATTGAGGCAGTGAAATCTTGGCCACGTCCAGAGAATATCACTGGTCTCCGCTCTCTTCTAGGCTTCTGTGGATATTATAGGCGGTTTGTGAAAGATTTCTCCAGAGTCTGTTATCCACTTAACCAGTTATTGCAAGGGTGCATTGTTGCTGGAAAGTCTGAAAAGAAGGCAAAGGTGAAACGGGATGAAGAAGGGGGAAAAGGACTGGAAACAGCTGAAACAAAGGAGTGGTACCTCCCCTCAGAGCCGTTTGGGCACAGGTGGACTGACGATTGTGAGAAAGCGTTTGAGACTCTAAAGAGAAGCCTTACGGAGGCACCTGTCTTGGGCATCGCTAACCCGGAACTCCCTTATGTTTTGCACGTTGACGCAAGCAGAGAAGGTTTGGGAGGTGTCCTTTATCAGGACCAAGGAGAGGGTTTGCGCCCAATTGCTTATGTCAGCAGAAGCCTGTCTCCGGCCGAAAAGAATTATCCCACACACAAGCTGGAATTTCTGGCACTGAAATGGGCTGTTACCAACAAGTTGCATGATTATCTCTATGGAGTCAAGTTTGAGGTCCATACAGACAACAATCCATTAACTTATGTTCTAACCACAGCTAAGTTGGATGCAACAGGGCATCGATGGTTGGCAGAACTATCAACATATGATTTCAGCCTGAAGTACCGCCCTGGGAAACAGAATATTGATGCAGACGCATTGTCTCGCCGTCCTCATGCAAACAGTGGTTTCCACGAAGGGGAGAGTGTCATGGCTGCTCCTACAGTCCAAGCTATCTGTCATATGTCAATCTGTCCACCTCGTTACTGCCACAGCAGAGCTGCAGACCTTATGGGCCCCTCCAAACATGCTGTACCCAGAGCCTATTGTAATTTGTCTTTCCTGAGCTCTCAGCAACTGCCCAAACTAACTTCAGCAGAAATCTCACTTTCCCAGCAGAGGGACCCATGTATTGGGGAAGTGTGGCATGCGGTTACTCAGAACAGTGCCAACTGTGCCAACAAAAATTCTCATTCAGATGTCTCATTGCTACTAAAGGAATGGGAGAAGCTACAGGTCAAGGACTCTGTATTGTACAGAATTAGTCAGTCACCAAACAAACCATTTCGGCAGCAGTTAGTGCTTCCACATGAGTTCAGAGAGACTGTG
Source organism: Nannobrachium achirus (assembly GCF_963921795.1). Taxonomy (NCBI): domain Eukaryota; kingdom Metazoa; phylum Chordata; class Actinopteri; order Myctophiformes; family Myctophidae; genus Nannobrachium; species Nannobrachium achirus. Next base: position 4,341,335 of record NC_137825.1, on the reverse strand, counting down.
CTTCAGTCCTTGCATGACCATTCAGGCCACCTTGGGTTTGATAAAACTTATGGTTTAATACGAGATCGGTTTTATTGGCCTCGTATGAAAGCACAGATTGAAGGGTACTGTAAAGACTGTCCCAGGTGTATTCAGAGGAAAACACTTCCTAGGAGAGCTGCTGAGTTGTCACATCTTAACAGTAATGGACCAATGGAACTCATCTGTATGGACTTTCTGACAATTGAGCCTGACACCAGAAACATCTGCAATGTGCTTGTGATTACCGATCACTACACACGATATGCGCAGGCTTTTGCCACCAAAGATCAAAAGGCATCCACTGTCGCTAAGGTGCTATGGGAACAGTACTTTGTCCATTACGGATTGCCTCAAAGAGTGCACTCTGATCAAGGCAGGGATTTTGAGAGTCGCCTCGTTCACGAGCTGTTGAGCATGCTTGGCATAAGGAAATCCAGAACTACGCCTTATCACCCTCAGGGGGATCCGCAACCTGAGCGGTTCAACAGAACTCTCCTTGACATGCTTGGCACCCTTGAGACACGTGACAAAAGCAGATGGAGCAAGCATCTCAGTCACCTTGTACACGCGTACAATTGCACGCTGAATGAGTCGACTGGGTATTCACCATACTTCTTAATGTTTGGGCGAGAAGCCAGGATGCCGGTAGATGTGGCCTTTGGGGTATCCAGTGATGGTACAGACACCAAATCCTATTTGAAGTATGTAAACAACATGAGGCGTGAGCTTCAGGCTGCATATCAGTTGGCAGAAAGTGTGTCGGAGAAGAAAAATGAGGGAAACAAGCGACGCTATGACCATACCGTCCGTTTCTGCCCATTAGTTGCTGGTGACCGGGTATTGATTCGAAATCTTGGATTACAAGGGAAGCACAAGCTCGCTGACCGCTGGAAAGACACTCCCTACATTGTAGAAAGTCAACTGCCCGGGTTGCCTGTGTTCAAACTGAAACCAGAAAGTGGACAGGGTTCTGAAAAGGTACTACATCGCAATCACATTCTGCCTATCGGACAAAGGGTGCAGCTACAGCCTGAAAATCAAAAAGAGGGACCCTCTAAGAGGAGGGCCAGCAAGCGGCTAAGAGCAAAGAGTGCAGAGCATTGTGACCTCACTTGTCTATCAGTTCCTGAACCAAATGACGAGGTAGAACCTGAATCGGATTCAGAAAATGGGGAGGAACGTGTGTGGTATGACTATTACCCGCTCTCAAGGTCACTGGACCCAGAACATGAAGGAGCAGAACCCCTGGAACCCTACGGTTCGGATCAAGCTCTATCTCTCCTGTTTGATAACCAAGGGGGAGAAGAGGAAGTGGTTCAGGACTCTATTGAAGCAGATGGGATTGACCCACCAGTGCAAAGTGGGACTGCTGAAGTTGAAAGGGACCCTGAGATACAGGAAACCGTTGACACAACCAGGGGGCAAGAAAGTGGGAGTGCTGAACTCGACAGAGACACTGAAACACATGGAATGAGTGACACAATTGGGGGCCAAGACAATGTAGCAGAAAACTCAGATATGATAATACGGCCTCAGAGAGTCAGAAGGGCTGCACAAAGATTTACATATGATTTGCTGGGGAGCCCAACAACAGTACCAGTTACTACACATTGCGCCACAGTTAAAGTCAATGATGAGAATGATTGTGTATCCCTATGTTTTGTCAAGCAATACAAAAGCACTTTTTACAAGTGGATAAGCTAAAGAGTATTCTTTGTACTATGCATGTCATGAGGACATGACTTTTTTTGGTGGGGGGAGAATGTAGTACCCTGCATAATTTTGTTTATTGTTAAATGTTTGTTTTTTTACATTTTGAAAACCCTGCAACTAAATGTCCCTACATTTTATTTCTATTCATACTCAATGTTACTGCTGCTTGTTCAAAGAGGAATGTTATTGGGGGAATGAGGTGTCAGTCAAGACGAGCCCACCTATTGAGAGAGAGAGGGGGCGGGACTTGACACAGTGAGCAGAGAGACCGGAGGTTTTTCAGAGAAAAGAGAGTGGACAAAAGAGTCATTAAGTGTTAAATATTTTCGGTAATCTGTAAAAAAAAGTCAAGTTGCATTCCAGTTAAGAGCCACAGGGTTTGCATCAGTGTGGGTTTGTACCTGTTAAGTGTGTAAGGAAAAACGGGAGAGTTAGTGTTCTAGTCAGATGTTTAGTGCAGCAGCTGCTGACACAGTGTAACTGGCTAATGCTAAGCTAACGCTAAGAACACAACAAGTTAGTCTGTCCACTGAAGCTGGTGACTGCAGGAGGAGAAGAGTGCAAGGAGGATATGTGTTTTGTTTACACCACGTTTTGAGTGAGTATGAGCACTACTGTATGTGAAATGAATAAGAAGAGAATTGTTATAAAAGGACATAAGTTCATTAGTGTACTGTATGGGTTTTCCTTTGGATATAGTGTGCTTCAGGACGTTGCTGCACCAGCTGTGGTAACAGAAGTGCTCAGAACCTGTCACTGTATACACTACAGAGGGTCCACGTGCACACAGGGGTGCATTTGTGTCTGCCTACAGCACACTCTTCATCTGGAACCTGGTGTTTGGTGTTTGGACACTGCAGCTTCTGCACAGGGTTTAAGGAACTGTGAGTACAGACTATAACCACTGTGGATTTTTCCTATGAGCTCCAACAGCGCGCCAACGACACTGGTACCATAAACTGAGTCAAACAAACCCGGGTATTTTTTTATTTTATTTTATTTGAAGTTTCATTGTATGTTATTTTTGTCAGGGTCAGAGGGACTAGGCAGGGTCAGTTCCTATGTTGTGGAATAAATATATTATTGTCTTGTAAAATTCTATTCTTGTGTTTTCATGAGTAATGTGAGTTATCTGGTATGGATATGTTTAATTAGTGTTATTTCAAAATAACAGTATAGCTGTACAATAAGCTAACCGGGCCCTTTTTGCACCTGAGCTAGGTCATTTGCCACATTCCATTAATCACAGTAGACACCTTGTATTTTGTGGCCATCACCAATTCCCTTTCTATATTAAAGAGGTGCTTTAATATTAGCATTGAGTGAGTGGGCTACACTTGCCTAAGTGTAACGGAGGTGATCCCCCCCCCCCCCCCCATTCACTGCGTCAGACCCAAGGCTCGAGGCCACACCCAACACGGAAGTGTTTCTCTCACTGTTTTGGCAGAGTATAGCGTTGCGAAGGTCGCATGAGCAGAAGTTGTAAAACAAGGGTCCAGAATACTGAATCTTTGTCCCCTCCGACTTTCGGCCCATACCGTTGTGCTCAGATTCGTTGCTCCCAAGCCACGAGGGGTGTGACCTTTGGTAACAACCTCAGCTGATTCCACTCCTCGCGGTAGAGACTGTTCCGAGGTCACTATATTTGCCTGAGCGTTTTGGTATTCAATGGACAACATGTATAGGTCTATTAGCCACCACCCTGACATGGCATCTTGGACTCATTCATTCATTAAACATCTTGGACTCATTCATTCATTAAACATCTTGGACTCATTCATTCATTAAACATCTTGGACTCATTCATTCATTAAACATCTTGGACTCATTCATTCATTCATTCATTCCTAAAACAAACGTTAAAACTGTTAAACAAACAGGACAGGGAACAAAGCTCTCCAGGAACTCCAAACTGAGAAAAACAACGAGGAATTTAATATGTTTAAAAAGCCTTTATTATCGTTGTTAAATCATTACAATAGCCGACATGTTTGAACCACTGCGGTCTTAATGAGGGCTTCATTGATAAAAACTGATTAAATGCAGTCATCTATAGCAAACATATATGCAGTCATCTAAAGAATATAGGGTAGATATATAGGTAGCCTATATTGTTTTATAAAACACAAATTCAATCATACTGTATTGTATTGCATACATAGTAGTGGTTCTCAAAGTGAGGTCCAGGGACTCACTTTGAGACTTTAGAGGGTTCCAAATGAACCCTTACAGGTCTGTAACTCTGAGAGTGTACCAATGACCCAGAGGGTCCCTGGACCACACTTTGAGAACCACTACAGTAATATTGATGTCATCACCGTGCTGCTGTTATGTCAAGGAAGATAAATTATGAATAAAAGGAAACCGACGTCAGGATTGGTGGAGAACTGAGTTTGATGGAATACATTGGAGTCAATGAGGGCCAGTGGACCAGTTTACCAACAAACACTATTTATGAACGATCGAGACAATAAAAGAAGACTTATCACACATTGTTTTCTGCTGTGTTGCTTTGCGATGTGTACACTGTATAATTGTACAGAGGCATCTAAAGAGCACAAAGTATGTTTCTGAACGTGCCACGGTATCACAAGACTGTACATCATTTGAAATGATAAAACCTCTGATCCAGAAACGATACCTGCTGCTGTTTAGATGCCTCAATAAAATGATACTACTAACTGTGTTTAGATGCCTCAATAAAATGATACTACTAACTGTGTTTAGATGTCTCAATAAAATGATACTACTACTAACTGTGTTTAGATGCCTCAATAAAATGATACTACTACTAACTGTGTTTAGATGCCTCAATAAAATGATACTACTACTAACTGTGTTTAGATGCCTCAATAAAATGATACTACTACTAACTGTGTTTAGATGCCTCAATAAAATGATACTACTAACTGTGTTTAGATGCCTCAATAAAATGATACTACTAACTGTGTTTAGATGCCTCAATAAAATGATACTACTACTAACTGTGTTTAGATGTCTCAATAAAATGATACTACTACTAACTGTGTTTAGATGACTCAATAAAATGATACTACTACTAACTGTGTTTAGATGACTCAATAAAATGATACTACTACTAACTGTGTTTAGATGACTCAATAAATTGATACTACTACTAACTGTGTTTAGATGTCTCAATAAAATGATACTACTACTAACTGTGTTTAGATGACTCAATAAAATGATACTACTACTAACTGTGTTTAGATGACTCAATAAAATGATACTACTACTAACTGTGTTTAGATGCCTCAATAAAATGATACTACTACTAACTGTGTTTGGATGACTCAATAAAATGATACTACTACTAACTGTGTTTAGATGACTCAATAAAATGATACTACTACTAACTGTGTTTAGATGCCTCAATAAAATGATACTACTACTAACTGTGTTTAGATGTCTCAATAAAATGATACTACTACTAACTGTGTTTAGATGACTCAATAAAATGATACTACTACTAACTGTGTTTAGATGACTCAATAAAATGATACTACTACTAACTGTGTTTAGATGCCTCAATAAAATGATAATACTACTAACTGTGTTTAGATGCCTCAATAAAATGATACTACTACTAACTGTGTTTAGATGCCTCAATAAAATGATACTACTACTAACTGTGTTTAGATGCCTCAATAAAATGATACTACTACTAACTGTGTTTAGATGACTCAATAAAATGATACTACTACTAACTGTGTTTAGATGCCTCAATAAAATGATACTACTACTAACTGTGTTTAGATGCCTCAATAAAATGATACTACTACTAACTGTGTTTAGATGCCTCAATAAAATGATACTACTAACTGTGTTTAGATGCCTCAATAAAATGATACTACTACTAACTGTGTTCAGATGACTCAATAAAATGATACTACTAACTGTGTTTAGATGCCTCAATAAAATGATACTACTACTAACTGTGTTTAGATGCCTTAATAAAATGATACTACTACTAACTGTGTTTAGATGACTCAATAAAATGATACTACTACTAACTGTGTTTAGATGCCTCAATAAAATGATACTACTACTAACTGTGTTTAGATGCCTCAATAAAATGATACTACTACTAACTGTGTTTAGATGCCTCAATAAAATGATACTACTACTAACTGTGTTTAGATGCCTTAATAAAATGATACTACTACTAACTGTGTTTAGATTACTCAATAAAATGATACTACTACTAACTGTGTTTAGATGCCTCAATAAAATGATACTACTAACTGTGTTTAGATGCCTCAATAAAATGATACTACTACTAACTGTGTTTAGATGCCTCAATAAAATGATACTACTACTAACTGTGCACATCTAAAAACAAGTGATTAGAAATTAAACAACCTGTGATATGTCGTTGATCATATGACAAATATAATCACAATTTGCCCTATTCACGCCCCGCCCACTCAGCAAATTTCTCAGCAACGTCCTGGTGCTGACGTCAGCTTTGAAGGGAAAACTAACACAGAAATCGCTGGACTTAAAGCCAACAAATCATTATTTCGAACAGTAAAGTAAATCTGCTTTTGTGCCTTTAACTATCTTGTGTTCTTGATCATGCTAGCCGTATTTTATACTTTACCATTCGGAAATTGCATTACATTTGCGATTTCTGTGTCAAACTCTATGGGCTTTAAGCAGGGTTTTACCCTACACAGCGTCACTTCGTGTGCGGGGCATGAATAGGGCTAATCGTTCATAAATAGTGTTTGTTCATTGGCTGGTCCAGCAGGCTCTCATAGACTCTAATTTCAGCCACCTGTGAGCATCATGGCCCATAGCCGCCGTCCAGAGCGTCCTTTCCTTCATTTATCTTCCTTGTGTTATGAGTATATAAAATGCTGATGATGTCATCACTGTGCTGCTGTAACTTATATTTAGCATCTAAAAGCTGATTGGACACGTGCTGTGTTTCCACCTCTGTCCACCAGGAGGCAGCGATGTCTGCATCTCTGAAAACACAAACATCAGATACAACCACACATTGTTCTGTTCAAAGACAATAAACAACCAATGAGAATTACACTGTATTAATTGTGGGAAGTATTCTAACCAGTAACAATTAGACTTTATTAACTGTGGGAAGTATTTTAACCAATAAGAACTATACTTTAACAATAGAGAAAATTAATCTGATAAGAATTAGACTTAGTTTAAATGAATTATACAATTAGGAAGGAAAAAAACTAAACAAAAAAGAACCAATAAGAATGTGACGAGTATTAACACTTTTATCAACCTGTGCACTAGTTTTATCAGTTTGATGAATTCTGAAAAGTTTTATAAACGAGTGTTTGTGTCAAAATGTAGTTTCTCACCTTCAGTTGGTTGTTGTTGGCACCAGAATACGACCTGATAGAAGGACAGACAGACAGACAGACAGACAGACAGACAGACAGACAGACAGACAGACAGACAGGTAAAAATGTGATGTGGGTGTGATGGTGCTCTTGAACACACCTTTACTACACATTTACATTGTTTCTTCCACTGGTAGGAGATCATTAAATGGCGGTATACAGGGCGTCATTAGCTCAGGGGTCGAGAAACCGTCATTAGAACACGGAGGGTTCCCGAAGGATTCCCAATTAGATCCCGGGCTCCCCCAGAGTAAGTGTCAAAGAGTCCTTGAGCAAGACTCTGAACCCCTAGTTGCTCCCGGTGAGCAGGTTGGTGCCTTGCATGGTTTCCTCCGCCATTGGTTTGTGAATGTCTGTGTGAATGGGTGAATGTAATGCGCAATCTATGTAAAGCTATACAAATGCACCTTTTACCATTTAGCCTTAGACCAGTAAGACACCCTGATCGGGAGATAAGCGACAGCCACGTCGCATACACAAACTTTAGAAGGCAATCGTGGCCAATCAGGAGTGATTATGGGAAATGGGACAGATCCATGTTGATGACATGACTTTAGAGATAGTGTGTGTCGCTTTGCGTGATTTTAGGGCAAAAGAGGGCCATGTGAGAAATCAGGGCCGGAGGTTGTGGTTTGCCAGCCAAGGAGTGTGTGTGCAAAGTTTGGCATGGATAGGGGCAACGTTGGTGGAGATAAGAGTAGGGGTAAAATTGTGACATGACGTGACAGAGGGACAGCCGGTGGAGCTTTCCATAGTAACTTGTTAATTAAATGTTAATTAAACATAAATTAGCAATAATTAAACATGTAAATCACCTTTTTTCTTCCACTGGTAGTAGATGCATGCAGTGAGGATGAAGACCAGACCCAGAACCAGACCTGATGCTCCGATGGCCAGCTTGTTCTTCACTCCATCTGGCATGGAGTCATCTGGTAATACAATATGATATGATATAATAGGATTACAATATAAATAATATAATACAGTAGATTAAAACACCTTGTTCTTCACTGGCTCTGGCATGGAGTCATCTAATAATACAATACAATACAATACAATATGATTACAATATAAATAATATAATATAATACAGTAGATTAAAACACCTTGTTCATCACTCCATCTGGCATGGAGTCATCTAATAATACAATACAATACAATACAATATGATTACAATATAAATAATATAATATAATAATACAGTAGATTAAAACACCTTGTTCTTCACTCCATCTGGCATGGAGTCATCTGATACAATAATGATTACAATACAAAATGATTGCAATGACATAACAATATATAATATGTAATATTAAAGTAGATTAAAACACCTTGTTCTTCACTGACTGACAATACAATACAAAATAATTACAATACAATAGAATATAAATGTTACAGTAGATTAAAACACATGTTTCCTGTTAGGTTTCAGTGTTCAGTCATGTTTCCCTGATTCTATACTTTAGTTTCTGTAACTCTGTGTTCACTATGTTCTGTATGGAGTGTATAGGAGGTCTTGTAACTCTGTGTTCACTGTGTTCTGTATGGAGTATATAGGAGGTCTTGTAGCTCTGTGTTCACTATGTTCTGTATGGAGTGTATAGGAGGTCTTGTAACTCTGTGTTCACTATGTTCTGTATGGAGTGTATAGGAGGTCTTGTAGCTCTGTGTTCACTGTGTTCTGTATGGAGTGTATAGGAGGTCTTGTAACTCTGTGTTCACTATGTTCTGTATGGAGTGTATAGGAGGTCTTGTAACTCTGTGTTCACTATGTTCTGTATGGAGTGTATAGGAGGTCTTGTAACTCTGTGTTCACTGTGTTCTGTATGGAGTGTATAGGAGGTCTTGTAGCTCTGTGTTCTGTATGGAGTGTATAGGAGGTCTTGTAACTCTGTGTTCACTGTGTTCTGTATGGAGTCTATAGGAGGTCTTATATATTCAGTAATAGATTACAGTAATAGATTACTTACCCCAGTGCGCAAACAGAGGTGCAGTCAGGCCAGGGTGTTCCACCATGCATGAGATCTGCTCTCCTGATCTGTGACACACACACACACACACACACACACACACACACACACACACACACACACACACACACACACACACACACACACACACACACTCACTATGTACACAATGTTTACACTTTAAATTGTTCATTTTTGTATCTACAGGTCGGGCAAAACCCTATTTCAGTTTTTCAACTTTTACATTTTTAAAAAGTACCAGAGGTGTGTACTCCAGGTAGGAGTGGTGCTGGTAGTACCAGTAGAGGTGTGTATTTCTATGTATAGGTGTCTATTAGGTGTGTACCTGGGTGTGTACTCCAGGTAGGAGTGGTGCTGGTAGTACCAGTAGAGGTGTGTATTTCTATGTATAGGTGTCTATTAGGTGTGTACCTGGGTGTGTACTCCAGGTAGGAGTGGTACTGGTAGTACCAGTAGAGGTGTGTATTTCTATGTATAGGTGTCTATTAGGTGTGTACCTGGGTGTGTACTCCAGGTAGGAGTGGTACTGGTAGTACCAGTAGAGGTGTGTATTTCTATGTATAGGTGTCTATTAGGTGTGTACCTGGGTGTGTACTCCAGGTAGGAGTGGTACTGGTAGTACCAGTAGAGGTGTGTATTTCTATGTATAGGTGTCTATTAGGTGTGTACCTGGGTGTGTACTCCAGGTAGGAGTGGTACTGGTAGTACCAGTCTCCATCAGGCAGCAGATCAGTAGAGGTCACACCAGAGGTGATTTCTTCTTCTCCTCTCAGCCAGGTCACCAGGATCCGTTTAGGGTAGAACTCATAGCTGCTGCACCTCAGCATGTGAGTGTGTTTACCACCACCAGGGGGCGTCTCTGAGGCCAGTCTCACGAAGGGCACCACTGGAACAACAGGTTAATAATAATGATATCAGTAATGTATACAATACTACTATAGGCTACTACTACTAATACTATTATAATATAATTTAATATTTCATTATTACACTAATTTCTCAGATGAACCGAAATCTCCAAACTATCTTCACATCATCATAGTCATTTTATTGTATAAATCATTGAAGCCTTTTGTAAAACTCATTTTTCTGCTCTGTAGAAATTTCGAAAATTTCCTTCTGGCCCATTTAAACTGACGTGTTGATTAATGTGTCCCTGACAGATAAAGAAATAAATACAAAACTAAACTTAATACTAATAGATGTATAATCATGTTGGCAGCATTAATCATCTCTGGATATTAATGATTTATAATGATGTCATGTTATAGTTAATGTTTATGAGGTGATTGAGTGTTTAGTGCTGGTCTGAGATCAGCTCACCTGTCTTCTCCAGAGCAGAGGAGTAGTCGATCTCAGCGTTGGGTTTGCAGTAGGCCTCTGCCTGTGATTTCCTGTAAGCTATCTCTGCAGGATCTTTATTCCAGCGCTCTGCCTGCTTCACACCAAACTCAGTGTAGCCTACATACTGACCCACCCTGCTGTCAAACCTGGTGAGCTCTCGTTTATAGAAACTCTGTGACTGTATGTACTGTATGTCCTTCAGGTCAGTGGAGTTGAACACACAGCGGGTAGCACCACAGAATGGAAATCCATCTGGAAACAGACAAGTAAAATGTATTCAGTACTCATAATTTCTCTATAATATCAACAACACAGATTTAATGTGTGAATTATTATGTAATTAAATAAAGTTTACCTGCTCCATGTAAACAGAAGAACAGTGAAACACAGAGCCAGAGATTAGCTGAAGTCATGATGAGTTGAGATGTTTCAGAGTTTAGTTGAAGTGTTGATGAGTTGAGATGTTTCAGAGTTTAGTTGAAGTGTTGATGAGTTGAGATGTTTCAGAGTTTAGTTGAAGTGTTGATGAGTTGAGATGTTTCAGAGTTTAGTTGAAGTGTTGATGAGTTGAGATGTTTCAGACTTTAGTTGAAGTGTTGATGAGTTGGGATGTTTCAGAGTTTAGTTGAAGTGTTGATCAGTTGACGTTCTGATGAAACTGAACACTATGTCTCTTGTTTAACAGCGTCTACTCCTCAACAACCAATGAAAAAACAGGATTCACCCTCATCACTTGTCACCAAGCAGACATCAAACCAACATTATTGCAGAATACTCAGATTATTTGAATTCAAATGTTAAATACATTTGACTTGTAATTCAAAGAGGCTGCGTTACCTCTCCAAATACAGTATAGGCCCATATTATTGTGGCCATAATAGGTCGCTACTTAGTATGAAAACCACCAGATCCTATCCGTCACTCAAAATCCCTCATTAATTCATTTGTCACTCAAAATCCCTCATTAAAAACTCATTTGATGCCCACGACGCGCCCGAACATCAAACTCGTCTATGTCTCCCAGTGCCCACGACACGTTTGACGCTTGGTTTTGAAATTAAACTGTAGCTTGCTGTATGGGGCAAACACTCCAATTCCCAGAATGCAACAAGAGTTAACGTGATCAGGAAGTCCGGTTCCCCTGGAGGCCAGTGATTCACAAAAGTGGATTTAGATCAGACCTGGGCATTGTGCGGCCCGGGGGCCTTATGCGGCCCTTTGGTTCACTCTGACCGGCCCTTGTAGGGTTAATGGCAAATTACAAAATTAACACATTTTCTAATTTTACCTCATGCATGGACTAAAGCTAAATTTCTTTTATTTTGAAGTTTTTTTATTCACGTATAAGGTATGGACGCAATGTGTACATCATCACGTGTGTGTGTGATCATTGGATCGTTGTCTCAATAACAAGCAGGTGGTCATACTGGTCACACGTCAAGACGACCTGCCTTACCTTACCCATCAAAAAATATTTATTTTTATTTTAAGTATTTATTTACTGAAGTCGGAGGTAAAGCCGTGTGTTTAGTTTGCGGGGTGCATGTCTTGCGGGGACCACTGCCTTTTGTCCCGGCCCTCCACAACATTTTCTGTTGTTCATGTGGCCCCATGGAAAAAATAATTGCCCACCCCCGATTTAGATCATAATCTAACTCAAGATCACATTCATGTTTAAAACTAGCAGAGTGCTTTCGGGGCCAGACGGGACCGGACGCTGTGTGGCCAATATATTTCCCACATGCACGGCAAGGATGACATGGAACAGTGCTAGAACCAGAGAGTTATGGGATATACGAGTGACGACCATGGTAATCAAATGGCTATTTGCATAACAGGTTTACCAGGCAGGCAGTGAGTGGTGGGCTTGCGCATGCGCATCCCCCTCCCCCTCTAGATTCAAGTCCAAAGGCTACCCTATTCATATGGATAGGCTACTTTAACGCCCACTGTAGGTTTCCAGCAGTGACTGTATGTGCATTGTGTGTGTGTGTGTGTGTGTGTGTGTGTGTGTGTGTGTGTGTGTGTGTGTGTGATACCTGGCTCCATTACTGTGATAGATGAGATTCATTCAAAGCAAACTTTTAGTTTCTCTCCTGCTGCGCAGTATTTTCTATTTGTTCCATGCGCACATGTAGGCACACGCACACATCTAAAGGCGCGTGTGCATGTGATGTCAATAAATGACCGTCCGCCCTGAAAAGAAAATCCCAAAGCACCACTGTAAACTAGCCCAATTCTCTACAAAAGCACTGATGGCTGCGTCATTTGTCATTTTTGATCGGTGGTCAGTGGTCACACCGTCTCCTTAGCGTGAGTGTGTTATAGGCTGTAGTGTGTTATAGGCTGCTGCTACTGGAAGCTGGTAAAATAAAACAAAGCCTATCCTTATCTCCCTGACCTTTCTATTGTACGGTAAATACCATTTATGTTGCATTGTGTTTTACGACTGCCTTTTAAATATTTTCTGTAGTACTGTTTTATTTGTCTGTCATTCAATGTTATATGAGTAAAAAAAAAAAAAGTTTCTATTACCAGTGAACTGTACTGTCATGTACCTTTTCCTAACTTCAAACTTCTAATAAAGTCCCTGTATCTGTTTCTGCAATCTGTTAATAAAGTAATCAATCAATCAATCAAGTTTAAACAATAAAATAAAGCACATTTCTAGTTTATAACTTCACCCAATACAATCTTGAAAATCTTTTGATAAACAAAACCATCTACAAACCTGTTAATATATTTTAAAAAGTAGAATGGTTGTGTCACTCTCACGCGACCGAGTATTTCCCGGTGAACCTAAGCGCAACGGTGAGGGCTTGGGAGTGTGGGGAACACGCACCACTGATGATGGAGAGGTTATATAGCTTAGCCTTTATGTATTGAGAATGAGAGGCACTCTTGCCGATTTAGTAAGAGACTCGTCGCCAATTGCAAGATATTTAAAAGTGATTTCGGCCGATGATATCCTTTTCTTCCCACTATAAGGATTTATATTGTCTGTGTTATTGTTTACAACCACAATTATTCACGTGTGGCAAGATCGCGGATCACTAGTTTTTAGTAGGCTAATAGTGTAGGCTTAGAAGCCTTTTCAGAAGTTAATTTAATGTTTTCCATTTAATGATTTCCTTTATCCTCATCTAATCTTGCGCTAATGCACGCAACTGTTTTTGCCATGTTTTAAGGCCGTGTAGGCCATAGATATATATATATCTATGGTTTAGGCTTTTCAGAAGTTAATATAATGTTCTCCATTTAACGGTTTCCTTTATCGTCATCTTGCGCTATTGCACGCAAGTGTTTTCGCCAGGTTTTAAGGTCTTATTTTAGTTGTTTCTCATAAGCTCGCAACCCTCCTTGCGCATCGGCCCCCACCTTTGCGCTTAGGTTCACCGGGAAATACTCGGTCGCCACTCTTACACCTGGTGGAAATAGTTGGACCCCAAAGTTCAGAAAACACTCAAAAACAATAAAGTTGGCAAACTGAAAACTCTTTACTGATAAGATACAAACAAACAAGATTCTGACAGAAGGAAAAACATCAACTCAGATAACTTCAATAAACAGACAAAGTATACACAAACTGAAGCAGGTCTTCAAAACAACAGGGCAGAACAGAAAGTGAGGATGAGAATCCAGCCACCTAACTGAACAATTGCGTATTCAGGCACCCAAATAAGCGCCGGCTCCGTGTAGCAGAAAGGTTTAAACAATTAAAAACTCCTGTGGATTCACCCAAAATCGTATTTGTATGGACCATAGACCGTAAAAAAATATGGACGGTGGGAACCATCATGTGACCCATTGGTTTCTATCAGAGGGAAAATGAAGCTTTTTTTGCCCTTGTATGGGTGTCGCCATCATTGTATTAATGGTACCCAAGGAATGCTATTGGCTGCCAACAGTCACGTGCAACCACAGGGATATTTATTGTGTTAAGCTTGTCGAAAATAAAGCAGACGAAGAATTAGGAGGGCGGAACCTATATTTTCTACAGTTTATATGAGCATACCCTGCTTTAACATCAATTATAACATAAATGGGGCCATATTTTCACAAAACGCATATCATATTAGTGATTGAAAGGAGACTTTAAACTTGCGACAGGAACCATAAAGTATTTGTGACTACCAGTATGTTTATTAAGGTAAGAAAATCTAATGTAAAGTTTGGGGGAAATGAATGGGGTCCAATGGAGAAGGAGAACATATTCCTTTTGGTACCAGCCGGGGGGAAAACAGCGACACTAGCGGCAAATCGTAGGAACCTTTAGTTCTCCAATCTGGAGAATTGGCCCTCTGGTATGGTCGGCACTTGAGTATAAGCAGAGTGTTTTGTTCAGTTAGGCTGCTGGATTATTTCACCTGCACGACACCCATGGCTGTTGATGAGACTCAGACAGTCTCATCAACTTAAACCAGGTGTTTATGGGACTCAGACAGTCTCATCACCATGAAAGCGTGGCCGTGGGGTGGCTCAAAATAGCTGACAAAGTACAGCTTCTACCACTTTTTCTAGTCACGTGTTCAAATACTGGATTGTGATTGGATTAAAAGAGTGGTAAATCAGACAACTCTAGTGAGTTGCTCAGAGTCCCCGGATGCGTTGTGATGCAAATGAGGCACATTTCCGAGATCAATGCGCCTCACAACGCATCCGGGGACTTTGAGAGTCGGAACACCTTTCCCCAACCAAAACAATGACATAGGTGGTCCATGGTCGCGGGCGTCCTATGTTTACTAGCGAACGTACAATCGTCATGTTTCGCCGATTTATTCCATTGGATCCAATGCAATCCGCCAACTTTAAAGCCCCTTTATCTGAACCTATGCTTTTCTGGAAGCGACCAGCCTCTATTTGCGGCCGAAACTGTGCTTCTAACTAGCGTGGACCAGAGCTGTTAGCTCTGGTCCACGCGTCACCTGACCAGAAGTCATGCACCTCAGCAGGAGTTGGCGCCTTCTGGTGGTGGCATTGTTGTGTTTTTGGGACTATTTGCTGTGGTGGCGGAAGTTTATGTGTATTCTGAAACAATTAATGATTGTAACTAAAGATCCTTGCAAGTTACAACTGTGTTTTCTTTCATTTATATGGAAAAGGTGGTAGAAAAGTAATTTACCTTTCAAGGTCGTGGGTTGTTACCACTGTTTCAGGGTTGTCTGCCACGAGCCGCACAACCCTGAAACAGTGGTAAATCAGCCAACAACCCACTCCCTCTCATGGTAAATGGCTTACATCTTGCAATGGGCCTGGTGCTCAAGATACACTACACCTCCAAGATACCCATGTACCTGACAAACTACTTCTTAAAGGTCAAGGATGTTCACGATCACAACACCAGAGGCAGCTCCACTAATCATCATCATCGTAGATTTAACACAAAACAATTGGCTCTAATTCGTTCTCCTGCTATACCACCAACATGTGGAACGCCCGTTCCGCAAGCCTTAAAGGAGAGCAAATTCCTAGCCTCCTTCAAAATTGGTATAAAAAAGTCACCTTCAGGCAGCTACACGAGACTTGTAAATAGACTAAGCCCCTTGCTCCCCCCTGCCCTTTTCTGCTTTTTTATTTGATATTATGCTTTTTCTGCTTTTGAAATTGAAGTTATCCTATAAAGTACTATGGGAAAATGGAAAAAATGAAATACAAAAAATAATTATAAAAAATAAATGAAAAAAGTTATCGAAAAAAACACGGCCTGTTTACGTATTAGGAGGGTAGTATGAGTCACCTGAAAAAAATAAAGGGTGTTTTTAATGAATCTATCATGGTTAAAATGAAGTTTGAAGTTACAATGGGTGTGTGTTGGGAGAGGCCCTGGGCCTGGAGGGCCTGGTAACATTTACATCAAATATCTAAATATTGAATCAAGCAAATTAAAAACTGTTGGGTTTAAAAAAACTGTTTTGAAAAGTGAAATATCCCTTTAAACCAGGTGTTGATGAGACTCAGATAGTCTCATCAACTTAAACCAGGTGGAAACAGTCTCTCCATGAGGTACACAGAGAGGACACACACACACACACACACACACACACACACACACACACACACACACACATACACACACACACACACACACACACACACACACACACACACACACACACACACACACACACACACACACACACACACACACACACACACAACAACAACTAAAGGGTAAAACATCAGTATCTCTGTCTGAATCCTGATCCTTTTAGTTGCATTCATTTGCTTTGATGAGGATGAAGGTTCCCATGGCAACCCCCAGCATTCCCAGGGTCAGCCCCACCCCACAGAACACATCTGGACCCATGCTGGGTGGAGCTGGAAGGTCATGGTCCACATCTGGAGAGAAACACACACACACACACACACACACACACACACACACACACACACACACACACACACACACACACACACACACACACACACACACACACACAAACTTCACAATCATTTTAAATCAGTAAGACTCCCTAATCGGACAAATAGGCAAAACATTTTTTTTTCCAAAATCGTCCTGATGGTGGCACTAGATGGGACAGATGCGTTTTGATTACATGACTGTAGAGATACTGTGCGATTTGCGTGATTTTAGGGCAAAATGTGTAGGAGCAGTGTCCAAAAATGTGTTTGAAAAAATCGGCCTGAAGGTGGCGCTAAATGGGACAGATCCATGTTGATGAGATTAGTGTAGATGTACTGTGTACCGATTTGCGTGATTTTAGGGCCAAATCTGTAGGAGCAGTGTCCAAAAATGTGTTTGAAAAAATCGGCCTGATGGTGAAGCTATATGGGACAGATCCATGTTGATGACATGAGTGTAGACATACTGTGTAGCGATTTGCGTGATTTTAGGGCAAAATCTGTAGGAGCAGTGTCCAAAAATGTGTTTTAAAGAATCGGCCTGAAGGTGGCGCTATATGGGACAGATCCATGTCGATGACATGAGTGTAGACATACTGTGTAGCGATTTGCGTGATTTTAGGGCAAAAATTGTAGGAGCAGTGTCCAAAATTGTGTTTCAAAAAACCGGCCTGAAGGTGGCGCTATATGGGACAGATCCAAGTTGATGACATGAGTGTAGACATACTGTGTACCGATTTGCGTGATTTTAGGGCAAAAATCGTAGGAGCAGTGTCCAAAAATGTGTTTTGCAAGAATTCGCCTCATGGTGGCGCCAGAAGAGGGCCATGTGAGAAATGAGGGGTGGGGTCTCTGCGCCGCCGAGGCGGACGAATAGGTACCGGCCCCGACTCTCCCGGTCGCTCCTAGCCCGAGTTACGGCATTTTATGTGCGCTGCAGTGGCGGGGGTCCTCCACTGGGGGCGCCACCACTTTTGCATCCGTTCTGGAGCACCAGGAGTCAGTGGTCCCCGGGAATTCCCCGTGAGCAGCCCCGTTGGGGTGGTCATTTGGTAATTTTTGCACATTTGGTAATTTTTTACACCTGGGAGCACCTGGGAGCACCTGGGGAGCTCCGGGGGTCCTTGGAGGTTGTAGTTTGGCAGGCAAGGAGTTTGTGTGGAAATTTTGGCATGGTTCGGGGCAACTTTTGCAGAGATATGAGCAGGGCAAAAGTGTGACGTGTGACGTGTGACAGACTGACGGAGGGACGGACTGACAGCCGGTGGAGGTTTGGATAGTATAGGAGTGCAAGTAACTGCGACCTAACGGTCGCAATGTATGAGAACAACCTATATAATAATTCTCCAATACCAGTAAGACTCCCTAATCGGGAGATAAGCGACCGTCAGGTCGCAGCGTGATTTTAAGGCAAAATGTGTAGGAGTAGTGTCCAAAAATGTGTTTGAAGAAATTGGCCTGTTGGTGGCGCTATATGGGACAGATCCATGTTGATGACATGAGTGTAGACATACTGTGTACCGATTTGCGTGATTTTAGGGCAAAATGTGTAGGAGCAGTGTCCAAAAATGTGTTTAAAAAAATGGGCCTGATGGTGGCGCTATATGAGACAGATCCATATTGATGAGATGAGTAGACATACTGTGTACTGATTTGCGTGATTTTAGGGCAAAATCTGTAGGAGCAGTGTCCAAAAATGTGTTTTAAAAAATCGTCCTGAAGGTGGCGCTATATGGGACAGACCCATGTTGATGAGATGAGTGTAGACATACTGTGTACCGATTTGCGTGATTTTAGGGCAAAATGTGTAGGAGCAGTGTCCAAATGTGTTTAAAAAAATTGGCCTGATGGTGGCGCTATATGAGACAGATCCATGTTGATGACATGAGTGTAGACATAGTGTGTACCGATTTGCGTGATTTTAGGGCAAAATCTGTAGGAGCAGTGTCCAAAAATGTGTTTTTAAAAATCGGCCTGAAGGTGGCGCTATATGGGACAGATCCATGTTGATGAGATGAGTGTAGACATACTGTGTACCGATTTGCGTGATTTTAGGGCAAAAATTGTAGGAGCTGTGTCCAAAAATCTGTTTTGCAAGAATCAGCCTCATGGTGGCGCTAGAAGAGGGTCATGTGTGAATTGATGGGTGGAGGTTGTGATTTGGCAGGCAAGGAGTATGTGTGCCAAATTTGGCATGGATGGGGGCAACGGTTGCGGAGATATGAGCAGGGCAAAAGTGTGACGTGTGACGTGTGACAGACTGGCGGACAGACTGACGGACAGCTGGTCGAGGTTTTGATAGAAGTGCGACCTGACGGTTGCAATAATTCTCCAAATGTCACACTCTCCTTTCTGCTTTTTCCTACTCACTGGCTTCAGCAAATGATCTCAACTTGCGCATGGCATTGACCATTAGAATTATACAGACCGTGGAAGCCTATTTACTGTATATTTGGTTGGTCTGGTACTTTTATTCT
>NC_137825.1:4167027-4317027 GCF_963921795.1 Nannobrachium achirus | reverse complement strand
AAAGTCACCTTCAGAGTTCAGACAGCTGCTACTCGTGACTTGTAAATAGACTAAGCCCCCATCTGTTGTTTTTATTGCCCTGTTTTATTATTTTCTTTTCTGCTTTTGTAATTGATGTTATCCTATGCAAAGTACTCTGTTCTATCCTTCTGTCTTTCAATGTTATGAGATACATAAAGTGGTTCCTGTGTAAATAAGCAGTGAAGCTTCCTAGGATCTCCTTTTAGTTGACCTTGTACCAGTGATTTGTGCTGTCATGAAACTGTACTCTTTTGATTACAAACTGCAAATAAACTCTCCAATCTATCAATTCTAACATACATGTTGTGATGTGGTGGGTGGGTGTAGAGCGACATCTAGTGGCTGAATGTTCTTGCCAACACAAGAGCCTTCTCCTGATCAGTGTCCACTGAAAACTGACCTGTATCCACGTTGCATGTATGTTGTTAAATTATATATAATATTTCTGATTACACTATAACCCTGTAAAGTGTAAACACTTAAAAAAAAACTGGGGCGAAACTCCCCAGAACAAAATACATTTTGACAACAAAAATTAGGACTCTAAGTATCTCATATAACATTGAAAGACAGACGGATAGAACATAGTACTTTATCTAGGATAATATCAGTTTCAAAAGCATGACATCAAATACAAAGGCAGAAAAAATAATAATAAAGGGGGGGGGGGCATGGGGGCTTAGTCTATTTACAAGTCACGGGTAGCAGCTGTCTGAAAAAAAAAACTGGGGCGAAACTCCCCAGAACAAAATACATTTTGACAACAAAAATTAGAACATATCTACTATACTCTTTTTTAACAAAGTTACTTTTATTAAAAGGAAGATGTGCATTACATACTACAAATACACAAGACACATAATAATAATCTCTTGGAAGTAGATCATTACTTCTTTCATTAACAGAATTCTCACTGGCCAATTAGCTATACTATTATTTTAACCCATTAAGGCCCTCTAGCTTTAGGATTTTAAACACCTTATTAATCCTAAACCTTTCATCTGGAAAAACTTGACATTTATATTCAAAAAATGTATACGTTGGCTATTTAGAAATAGCAGATATACAAGCTCATAGTGCGCCACTTTGTGCCGTGCTGCGAGCTTGTATATCCATGTTTGAACAAATTCTGAAAAATATATTATTTTATATATATATTATCAATATATTTCTGACATATTATTAATATATATGTATATATTTTACATAAAGTTTCTCTTCTGGGGGTCCCTGGACCATAACATTTTCAAATGGGGGTCCAAATATATATATATATATATATATATATATATATAATATAAAATATAATATAAAAAGAATGACAGGTCTTAATGGGTTCAAATGTATGGCTAGAGCTGGGGTCTTCAACAGGGGGTCCGGGACCCCTAGGGGGTCCTCAGAGTTACTACAGAGGGTCCTCCAAATCTTCCAATCCTTTTTTATATTAACAACTTGAACCCTAGTGTCCATATTCAGAGAACTGTATAGCCAAAAATAGCCAATCTACAAGCTCACAACGCCTCGTGCTGTGAGGCGTTGAGAGCTTGTAGATCGGCTATTTTCGGCAAAGAAGTTTGGTGTAGAGGGGAAAAAGAGCAGACCAAGTACAGAGTGAAAGGTCAATGATGGTTCAAGTGGTTAAATATCTGAAAACACAAATTGACATGAATCCAAAATACACTGATGATTGTGCTGTCAAACAATGAAACTATATGGAATCTAAGACAAGGTCGTGGGGGTCCCTGCTTCATCTCTCTCTCAACTAAGGGGTCCCTGCTTCATCTCTCTCTCAACTAAGGGGTCCTTGGCCTGAAGACGATGAAGACCCCTGGGCTAGAGAATATCATTCTATGATATTAATACAGATCATAACCTCTATGGATCATTCCAGTGTACAGCATGACTTATTAAAATGTGTCCTCTGACTGCCTATAGTGGTGGGGAATAAATCCTATTATATCAATGAGAAATTCATAAACAAAGCTCTTGGCATTAATAATTCTTTTTTTATAAACATCTATTTTACATCGACAGACAAACACAGGTAAAAGTGAAAAGTGAGGAAATTAGCATAGTTTCTCTGAGTTATTGCCATCCATGATACACATAAAAATAATTGTACAACATATACATCATCTGTCTCCAGGAAGACGACTCTCTGGACTGTAGAATTGAAATGCCTTAAAAAAATAAATTATATATAAAAAATAAATAAATAAAGATGTACGTTTATCACAGATAGTGTGTGGGGGGGGGGGGGGGGGTAAGGTTGTAATATATGTATATATATATATATATATATATATATATATATATATATATATATATATATATATATATATATAGGATACCAGTAAGACTCCCTAATTTGGAGATAAGCGACCGTTAGGTCACATGATGACATGAGTTGCGAGATACTGTGTCCAGCTGTACGTGATTTTTAGGCAACATCTGTAGGAGCAGTGTCCATTAATGTTGTCTGCAAAAAGCATCCTCATGGTGGCGCTAGAAGAGGGGCGTGTGAGAAATCAGGGGCGGAGCTTGTGGTTTGCCAGCCAAGTAGTGTGCAAAGTTTGGCATGGATAGGGGCAACGGTGGCGGAGATATGAGTAGGGCCAAAGGTGTGACGTGACGTGACGGACATAAATAGACGGTTGCAATAACATTTGGTGCTGGGTGAGCACCGCAGAGCTTTGTGATCCTTTGAGGCCCAACCTGGTCGATGACTCCATCCTCTCATCTAATCCTCTCCTCCTCGCTGGGGACGGGGCTAAGGTGCCAGTGGAGTGAGCGAGGGTGAAAGTTGAGGTGTATTGGAATTCGGCTTAAGAGACTTGACACACAAGGAGCAAAATGGACGACTGACTTTTAACCCTCTGTAGGAGATCAGAAAGAGCACCCTATCCTAGGTTACATCCTTGAAAGGATTAGAGCCCAGCCTGACTATTAGCTTACATCTTAGGCCCTCCCTGGCCCGAAAACGTCAGGTCGGGTTCGGGAAGAATTTGTGAACTATCTTTTTTTCATGGAGCCCGAGGCCCGGCCCGGCCCGACTAATTAGCATACATTTTAGGCCCAAAAATGTTGGGTCGGTTTGGGCAGAATTTGAGAACTCTATAAAGCAGGGGTCTTCAACAGGGGGTCCGGGACCCCTAGGGGGTCCTCAGAGGTCCTCAGAGTTACTATAAAGGATGCATCCTACAAAAGGCTGCGTAGGCTGCATCTTCAAAGTGTGCGTGTCCATCGTGCACAAATCATACACGATCCACGTGCACACACACCGTGGTCTGTTTGCAGTTACAAAAGATTCCAGCTACTGTAGCGTTGCTGAGCTAGCAGCACTGCAGCAGTGATGATTACAAAGGAAGTAAACAGAGCAGGAAGTGGTCACAGAGAAGTGGGTTGTTCCAGACAAGATCCGGTTCCGGTTTCCGGCCCAGAGCGAAGCACTAGCTCTAGGTTAACTAGAATGTACCAAGAGAGAGAGAGAGAGAGAGAGAGAGAGAGAGAGAGAGAGAGAGACCTAGTTCCTGTACAGCCCTTGGGAATCCAGTCAACCACTCTGATCATTCCTGTTCTTCATGTTTTGCTGCTTATGGTTTTGTTGAAATCATTTTTCTATTTACCTGCAGTCTTGTTTATTAATGATTGAAAACACCTTGAATTTCACCTTTAAATAAACTGATAAATAATACTCGAGGTTCATACGTCTGTCACTCACAGATATGAAATATTAGATAATTTCCATGATAAATAGTAAATTCATGATATCGTTTAATATTCTTTGTCTCATTTGGTTAACTGGGTTCTCCTTATCTACTCTTAGGACTTTGTTTTATAAATGTCACATTTATGCAGAAACAGAGAGAGTTTCAGACTCCACTACATGTCTTGTTAGAACAAATCACTCTCACTGGTGTGATGTAATTGTCAGTGAGTTTATATTCTATAAATGTACAAATCATCAGATTTGTGCGTCACATATTCAGTTCAACAACAGTCATCAGTATCAGTGACAACAAAGCTGTGAAACCTCATCGCTTCTCTTTATCAATCATTTATGTTGGAATCAGCAAAACACCCTGGTCATGTGATCAAATGTCACATTAGACTGAGGAGCGTGTGTGTGTGTGTGTGTGTGTGTGTGTGTGTGTGTGTGTGTGTGTGTGTGTGTGTGTGTGGTGTGGTGTGTGTGTGTGTGTGTGTGTGTGTGTGTGTGTGTGTGTGTGTGTGTCTGTGTGTGTGGTGTGTGTGTGTGTGTGTGTGTGTGTGTGTGTGTGTGTGGTGTGTGTGTGTGTGTGTGGTGTGTGTGTGTGTGTGTGTGTGTGTGTGTGTGTGTGGTGTGTGTGTGTGTGTGTGTGTGTGCGTGTGCGTGTGCGTGTGTGTGTGTGTGTGTGTGTGTTTCCAGTAAGCAGCAGTGGTGAGTTCGGGTCCAGGTTTCCATTCCCTAAACTTTAATTTCACTTCCTGGTTGTTCTTTTATTAAACATCTAAACATGTGACCTGTTTGATCCCATGGAGGAGATTGACTTTTCAGCTCCACCCAGCAGATGGCTGCTCAGATGGTCAGACTGGGGGCTGGAGGGGAGCTTAGGGGTTAAATGTCTTGCTCAAGGACACCTCCACACATCGCCGGGACTCAAACCTGGGACCTTTACCCATTCAATGCAACATGGTCCATTCTATTCACTGTATACTGTATACATGCATCAATGCATGGTCCATTCTATTCACTGTATACTGTATACATGCATCAATGCATGGTCCATTCTATTCACTGTATACTGTATACATGCATCAATGCAACATGGTCCATTCTATTCACTGTATACTGTATACATGCATCAATGCAACATGGTCTATTCTATTCACTGTATACTGTACATGCATCAATGCATGGTCCATTCTATTCACTGTATACTGTATACATGCATCAATGCATGGTCCATTCTATTCACTGTATACTGTATACATGCATCAAAGCAACATGGTCCATTCTATTCACTGTATACTGTATACATGCATCAATGCATGGTCCATTATTCACTGTATACTGTATACATGCATCAATGCATGGTCCATTCTATTCACTGTATACTGTATACATGCATCAATGCAGCATGGTCCATTCTATTCACTGTATACTGTATACATGCATCAATGCATGGTCCATTATATTCACTGTATACTGTATACATGCATCAATGCACAGCCTTCAGATGTTTTTATTTCTAAGAGCAGAGGTTTTCCACAGAGCAACACTGCCACCCTGTGGTCAGTGTGATGCTGAACTGTCCTGTCCCCCCTGAAAATAGCAGATCTACAAGTCTTTGATTCCGGCCGGGGACCCCCAGAGTAACTGAGGGGGTTCTAGGTAAGGGGGTCCCCAGGAGTAACTGAGGGGGTTCTAGGTAAGGGGGTCCCCAGGAGTAACTGAGGGGGTTCTAGGGGGTCCCCAGGAGTAACTGGGGTTCCAGGCGGTCCCCAGCCATATTAGTTCATAAAGCATCCCAGACAAATGAACCATTTTAATGAAACTAATCAGCTCCCTTTCCTTTCCATGCCATACCTGAAGACAGCATTCAAGAGAATTGCCTTGTCCAAACTCTCCTGAACTTGAATGCAGCATCTTATGTTGAAAGAACTGCACTCTCTGTGTAGAAATCCATGTTGTTACATATCACAACAATTTACAATTTATGCATTTAGCAGACACTCTTCATTTACAATAATTACGGACAACACAAGGTAATACATCAAATACATAGAAATAGTAATCTAGGGTGGTGGATAAACCAAGCTCCTATCAGTTAGACTTATCGGTCTAACAGCAGAATACCCAAAAGAATCTACAGTATTGGTTTGATTATGCTAAGTTCACTGTGGCATCACGCTCCGGAAATAACCCCTCCAAGCTCACAACGCATCACGCTCGGAGATCAGCTGTTTTAGAAATGTTCATCAAAGGTGACCCTTTAGAAATGTCAGCCTCTGCCTCTCTAACATTCTCTGCATGTCCCTGTTTGTTTATTTTGTCCAGGTGCCTGTTAGATGGTCAGACAATGCTTAATCTCTGCATGTCTACGATGGAACAAAGAGGTGCAGACAAATCCTACACTTGCTCTAAATAGCAGATGTACAAGCTTGCAGTGCTGCACTAAGTGAAGTGCTGTGAGCTTGTATATACAGTATCTGCTATATTTGAGAAGGACTGTTCTAAGTCCTATTAGGGGAGGCTGTTCTATGTTGCTATAGGCTCATTATCTCTTTCCCGGATTTAACGAGTACATTTCCTAGAAAATGCAGTTACAGAGTAACCTCAAGTTAGAGTGCAACAATGAGACAAAACATTGACTACTGCTATCCCCACTTTCCTCCATCTACCATGAAGGTTGAACAGTGTTCATCACTGCATGGCCCATGTAGTAAAGCACAAATAAGACCTCATGACAAACATGTTGTCAGGCTGCATCCCATCGCAATCTGCAGTTTTGTGAAGCAATGAGAGAGGAGCACACAAGTGGTTCTCATTTCTGATTAGGCTTACTTACAGTACATACAGTATAAAGTATTTTTATAACCGGGATACATTTTCAATGTTTATTTTTTGCTTGCCATTTGTTGTGTTCATGAATTGAATACCAAGGATTTCAGACGTAAACAAGACCGTAAAAGGACTTATTTGGGATGTTCCTTTTAGGCAGGGTGTTTAACTGTACCTGTACTGTTCTCCATTTTTTGTCTAATAAGATATTCAATCAGACTTTCAACAACACAAAACTACCTCGGTTGGGTTAGTAGCGAAGTTATTTTGACTTAAGTTGAGCCCTCGTAGGGGTAGAGAAATCCTGGTCTAGTCTTTTAGCCAGCTGCCTGTCAGAACATCAGGACCAGAGCTGGTACAAAAGGACTACGAGCGACCCCTTGTGAGCTTGTAGATAGTCTACTTTCAGCTACTGTAATGTTCACCCCAGTACAGGGACGTTAGGGTTAATGTTGTTAAAACTAGTCTTGAGTCTCCTTCCATTCTGATGACACTGGTGTGATTGTTGCAACCACAGATATAAAGAGCTAGATGCCTCGTTCGCCTCTGCAGTTAATTGGAGCAATGTGCAAAAGTTCTAGTCCGGACTTCCTGCAAAAACTAAGGGAACGCTGTCAGTCAAAGTGACTAATGGCCAATCACAGTGTGTCTTTTCCGTAACTTATCCAAGGACCACAATTCATTTCAACAGAGCCAGTTCCGATGTTGCGCTGCTCAGCTGTTCTTACAGGCTGCATACGTAAAGACCAGCCCCCACCTGCCTCTGATTGGCTTACCGACTTCCGTATGTGTGACGCACGCGGAAGCAATGAACACGAAAGCGATGAAGATTCCCTTAGTTGCTCAATGCATACGCCCCCTAGCGGAAGGAGGCGTCTACCTTTCTATGTCTATGGTTGCAACCATACAATTACATAATCAAACCCACATTTGGCTATCGTTTATTACTATGTAACAAAACAAATAATACATTATACAGGTTTCTTTTTTTTACAAATTATTACTTTATATCAACATAAATAGCTCTCATGAGGATGAGATACGAGTGATTTCAGCAGTAACCTGCGTTCCCAAGTGTTTACAAGGCCACAACATAAGTCTGACTGTTTCACATTATTGAGCTATGCACAGATGATCACAATGCATCGTTATGATGATGATGATGATTATTATTATTATTATTAACTCTACCGTGCGGCCAAACATGACAATGATAAAAAAATCTTTCCAGGAAGGTAGTGTTGATAAGTGGAATAGAATAAGATCTGCACTCCAACAAATGCAGATTTAGATTTATATATATATATTATATTTTTTTCCTCAGAGGAAGAGACGAAACGTTGCCAAACAAATAAAACATTTTCAAGTGTGACCCTGCGTTTGAACAGCGAGCGACTCTGGCGTTGTCGTCCAAAAGATTAAATATATTTTCATGTTTTTGGCTGACGTTTGCCACTATCGCCTCATCGCCTGCTGTCGCCAGTAGTTGCCAGGTCGCGTTGAAAACAACACACTTCCGGAAAATATATCCGACCGTCGCCCTCTGTTTCACCATGAGTGTCAGCGTGCTGATTTTATTCTTTTTCACATGTTGAACTTCGATCCAGCTCCCTAATAGGTTATTTGGGGATGTAAGCATGTCTTTTGTTTTGCCTTTTTACTCATAATAATGTTGGAAGAGGAGCCATCCCTTCTAATCCTCTGACAGGCATGTTTTAATTACAACCACGAGTCAGACAGGTATAGTTTTCAAATCAGCAACACACAAATCATACTTAAAACGCTGTACAATCCAGACAACAATGTCCATCAGCAACTCAATAAGTGATATGGGTCACTCTGTTGTAAGTGCTGGAGATGTAGGCCACTGTTTTTCAACGATCTGTAACTCTGAGAGTGTACGAAAGGAACCAAATGGACCCTTACAGGTCTGTAACTCTGAGTGTACAAATTGATTCAAAGGGACCTGTGAGGGTCCATTTGGTTCTATTTGCACACTCCCAGAGTGAAATAAAGACTGATTTTAGACAGTAGATTGAAGTCCCAGAGATTAAAAAAAGAGAGGAAAAAAAAAGGGTCAGGGGGTCCGTGGCTAAGTGCATTTCAAACTGGGGGTCCTTCAAATGAAAAAGAGAGTTGAGAACGTCTGACCCCCACACACAGTCCAAGAGGCGGCATCGACCTCTGTTCAGTTGGCACCCGTCAGGTGGCATCAACCTCGGTTCAGTTGGCTCCTGTCTTGGGCGCGCTGGTCCTGGCCAGCTTGGCCTCCTCATCCATCTCGTCCATGATGCGTTCCTGGGAGACGGAATAGAAGGTGTAGCCGTCTAGGGGAGCAGGAGGTTAAGGAAAATAACAGTGAAGAGACAAGCATGACAGCTTTGCTTCTAGCCGTGGAGTAGGAATAGGATTCAGATTTTTAGTGCTTGGGAGCAGTAAAAAGGAAGGCTTTTTCCACACCTTACAGAGCGACGGGTGCATGAGAAAGGATTAAACTAGGGCTGTTCAACGTAACAAAAAACAAAACCTCCTGCACACTGTCTTCAAATGCAAGACATTCAGGGATTCTTTATTGGGAAACAACAGTTCTTTGTAAGACAACCTGATGAGGGTCAGAGGACACAAATGTTGTGTTTCCAAATAAAATACATAAAAAATAACTGATTATTTTGCATTTGAAGACAGTGTGCAGGATTTTTCTTTGCTTGTTTTGGCTAGAACTTGGAGCAATAATAGCACAACATAGAAATAATCTGTTAGGAATACATGTCCTATAATCCACTATACAAGTACTCATACACAATGTTCCATTGCATGTGTAGTGATACGCGGAAGCGGGGATTGAACCCGGGACTCCCGCTCGCCAGTCCAACGCACAACCAGTCGTGCTAATAGGGCTGAGCCCGATTAGCAGGGCTGTTGTCGCTGGTTCATGGCTGATACTAACTGTGGGGTGCTACATTCACCCCCCAGGTCTTTTGGAGCGCGCCCTCGCGCTTCACACATCACGCCGCGGACCGCCGCACACGACGTGGCACTGTTCCTCCTCACGAGGGCATCACACTCCTCATCCTGCCGACAACGCCAGATGTAGTGATACGCGGAAGCGGGGTTTGAACCCGGGACTCCCACTCGCCAGTCCAACGCACAACCAGTCGTGCTAATAGGGCTGAGCCC
Organism: Nannobrachium achirus; assembly: GCF_963921795.1. NCBI lineage: Eukaryota > Metazoa > Chordata > Actinopteri > Myctophiformes > Myctophidae > Nannobrachium > Nannobrachium achirus. The sequence continues at coordinate 4,307,285 of NC_137825.1, read as the reverse complement.
GATTAGCAGGGCTGTTGTCGCTGGTTCATGGCTGATACTAACTGTGGGGTGCTACACATGCATGCATACATTAACCTCATGAACCCTGGGATGATGTGATCCCTCCCTACTATGGTCATAATCAGTCAATTTGGCAAAAACAGCAAGCTCACAGCTACCCCTAGAAAGGCTGTGATATACAGGTCAGATAGGTGTCTTCTAGTTATAATATACCATTTGAAAGTTAATGGAGAAAACGTGTGTTCTATTAGTAAAATATCTCTTTTCCACGAGCCTCACGCGGACAACATTCTCTGTCGGCGACAGGACCGGACCTGAAATGACTGCTGGACTGAACAAATTAAGACTTCCCTTGGGAAGCACATACAGTACTTATGGGGGACGTGATAGTGAATCGTAGAGGCATTCTTGCAAGCGACCGGCTGAATGCAAGACTGAGAAAACAGGGACACCGGCATTACTTCTTTGAGAAAACAAGGATAGTTTAATGACCAAACCGTGACGGAGGCACGCCGTCTCAAGCGGACCTGATCCACGTGAGACACTACCGAGTGAGCTAAAGCGAGCGAGTCGGGATAGCTTCGCTGTTACTACATGTCATTTTATAGACACCCAACTCTAACCCTTACCCTAACCCTAACCTCCGTGGGGTGAGTCGCTAACCCTCCCGACACTCCTTTGTCGAACTCACGGTCGTTCGAAAGAGCGAGATTTCCCCGAGCGAGTCGCCGTGTCGAGTGTTGCGAAGACCGATTGAGCCGACTCAGCGCAGTTCGAGTTCTGTCCCGATAGAGACAGAATAGTAAATCATTTTTGGGGGTGAAGCGTCACTCAAAGTGCCTCTGGCCAATCACAGTGCATCTTTTCACTCATGCGGATGGGGGCACACAATGGGGCACAACATTGACAGGCGTGTTGCGATTGGTGCGGGGTAATTAATCACAAGTGCCAATCGTATACTCCCCAAAGGAAGGTTTCATTATTTATGTTCAGTCCTTCAGTCATTTATTTCGGGCCCTGTCACCGTCAGAGTGTGCAGCTCGTGGAAAAATGGAGCTATTTAACGAAATGCATGTTTTCAGCCAGAACATTCAAATGAGATCTAGTCGCAGCAAAAAAAGTATGCAACATCACAGCCGTTCAGGGGGCTGCCGGTAAAACTGGTGATGATTGTATAATTACTGTAGGTTGCTAAAGCTGGGTAGATAATAAGCTATAATAATACAGCCTCATTTATCACTTAGTAATGTAAATAATGTATGTTTTGTAGTTTGTCTTTAAATGTCTTGATGAATTGAATACACAGGGCCACAATGAAAACAATTAAGCCCCTAACTATGACCTATCCTTTAGGCATCATTGTATAATCGTACCACTGTACTATTTGCAAACTGTTAATAAGGTATTCAATCAATCTACCACTCAAATAATAATTAGTCAGAAAAGTACAATATTTGTCACTGAAATGTAGTGAAAAAGATGAGCATAAAAGCCTCCAAATTGTACTTATTGGTACTTTACACATTGCTGTACCCCTCCAACTGTAGCATGTTCCCCATATTCAACTGTTTTCATTTTGACACTTGCTTTGGCAATGTAAACATTATGTTTCCTCATGCCAATGAAGCTCCTTTGAACCGAACTGAACGTGAGTAAATACGTTACAGTTACTACACACGACAATCACCTTACACAACCTTTCAAAGGTGTGTTAAAAACCATGCTGCACTGACTGACGTTTCATTCAAAAACTCCCTTTATATCAAACTGTCAGAACCCAGTTACACAAATAACTTAACAAGCTTTAATTCCCTGTTGTCAATGTTTAAAACAAGCAATAACTAACGTGTTTAGTTGGTATAAAACGTTAGAATGTGTTTTATGCAACCAGATAACGACAACACAGTGGTATGTAATTCAAAAAAACATTTCACCTTGCGTTTTACGGCATACGACAGCCGGGTCGTACGTGTGCCGTTAAAAAAAGAGCAGATCTACAAGCCCACAACGCGACGCGGAGGCGACGCGTTGTGGGCTTGTAGATCTGCTCTTTTTTTTACGACACCGTCGTAAAAACACCCGAACGGATCGCGGTAGGTTAGGTTGTAGTTCTTTCTTCTCATCAAGGATACATATGCCCATCACTATGGCTCCTATGGCCAGCCCCGTCGCCACGTTCCGGCCGCGCAGCTTCTGGCTCTTCTTCTTCCACTGCTCCAGCTCCACGTGGCGGATGAAGCGCACCTGCTCGGCCGTCAGGCCGTCCTGGTTGGAGGACGAGGTGTCCACGATCCTCTGGGCGAAGCGAGCCTCGGAGGGAGGCTCCGGAGGAGGCTGCTGCTGCTTGTCCGCCATTGCTGCTGTAGTCTATCTGTCTGGGGCTGGAGCACAGGGTACTCCTTTTGCCTTGTGCTGTGGCCTAGTAGACACACTATGAGCTAAGGCATAGGGTACTCATTTGGTAACCGGTCACGTCGCCAAAGGTCCAACTCGCCAAATTGTCCACGCTCATTGGGAAGACTTGTCAATGCTCCTGGATTCGGCAGGATGATTGGCAATTACATCTACTGTGTTAAATATTTTCATTCACTCATTTTGCCTTGTGCTGTGTCAAATGTAGACACACTTTAATGTCTACATTTTGACACAGCACAAGGCAAAATGAGTACCCTGTCCCTGTGCATGGCATGCATAGGGTACTCCTTTTGCCTTGGGCTTCTGTGGCCCATTTGTATGGGACCCATTTTTGGGTCACGGAAACAGTATTATGGGTCCCTTAATTTTTGGTTTCCTACATTTTGTTTTTAATTATTATTATTATAATTTTTTTCAAACATTTATTTTTTTCGTGCATTAAAAACAAAATATCTGAGTGATATTGCTTAATCCATTTGGGGGTCCTTGCAGTGGTGTGAAGTAAATAATTACATTTACTAGTACTAGTTACTGTACTTAACTACAATGTTGAGGTACTTGTACTTTACTTGAGTATTTCCAATTTCAAATACTTTTACTTCTACTCCACTGCTTTTTTTATTTTCCTTTTTTTTCCCTCCCCTGACCATATCTACTGCATAGTACTGTGTTCTATCCGTCTGTCATTCAATGTTATATGAGATACTTTAATGGTTTCCTGTGCAAATAAGCCAAGTGCTTTTCAGCAGCAGTAGCCTCCTCCGGAGCCTCCTTCCGAGGCTCGCTTCGCCCAGAGGATCGTGGACACCTTAGTTGGGGCGAATCCAATATTTCCGTGACCGTGAGAGCATAGGTCAGTTTCTCAGTGGTTTTGTCAACTATGAAGGTTAAATGACAAATCCACCACTTTGCAAATCCCGCCCCATTCTGCCCTGTTACTATGCTGGGACATATGACCCTGGGCAGATTGTTTTTATAGTGGCAGTGAATGGAATTTTTTTATGTTTTCATAGCCTCATTACAGCTATATAAAGTACCAAAGGAAAAACATCTAGGTGATATTAATAAAAAGGGAAGACAAAGGTACAGTAGTTACATTGCAAAACAGGGGGTTTACCCGAAAATAAATGTTTTAATTAGTTTAATCCCAGTGGGACAGAATCCTCTTTGCAGATTCTTTTATAGTGGTAGTGGATGCGATTTTTTTTTCTTCATAGCCTCATTACAGCTATATAAAGTACCAAAAAAACCACATCTACGTGATATTAATAAAAAGGGAAGAAAAAGGTACAGTAATTACATAGCAAAACAGTAGTTTTCCCCCGAAAAATAAATGTTTTAATTAGTTTAATCCTCTGGATCAGAGATAGAAAGAGAAGCGCATTGCATCTTGGGTACTAGGAAGAGGACAGAGAGAATGTTTCTCCTCACATAATAGGCTGGCTTTTCGTAATTCTGCCCATTTAAATTATATGTACCCAATCGTGACTCTTAGACCATTGATAAGGTCCATATGAACTAGTTTGTTGAAGCTTATTCGTTATGATGAGCGAGATCGCTTGACGCTTGCCGTCGCTATCACCGTACCGGCCGATCTCCGTGTCGCGCACTGCGGACAGTTTTTGAAAGGCTGAAGCAACATTCTCCACTGCACAAACTCCACCCCCGATAGCAAAAAGTGAATGTTTTTTTCTGGTTGGCCAGTCAGGGAGTCTCAGGGACCAATCAGAAGGCTGACAAACGGTGAATTGAGCTCCCATGTCCCTCGTAAAAATGTGGGCAAAATGTTTGACAGGTAGGGTAATTTTCAGTCTCATTCACTTACTACACACTATACTATAAAGGACAAAATGACTCCCAAAAACATGGATATTTCACTTTCAAAAACATTTTTGGTCATTTTATCATCTAATCAGGCTTTTATGAACACCCTGAAATGTTTTTCAGTTGCTTGATTCAATATTTATATATTTGATGTAAATGTTATCAGATCCAGGGCCTCACCCCATACACACCCATTGTAACTTCAAACTCCATTTTAACCATGATAGATTAATTAAAAACTCATACTAGGGGGGGACTCATACTACCCTCCTAATGCGTGAGGTGTTTTTTCGAGAACTTTTTTCATTTATTTTTAATCATTTCTACTGTATTCTTTCCCCCCAAAGAATTGTTAAAAATAAATGAAAAAAGTTCTAAAATTATTATAATGAAATTATTGGGCACTTATTGGCACTGACTTTTTATTTATTTTTATTTTTTATAGGTTTTTAGGCTAAGCATTATTATTATTGTCTTGGTGCAGACACTTATGTATGTGTATAGCAGTCACAGAAGCACTCCATGCTGCCCAGGCTGCATCCCACTCTGCAGTCCTGATTCTTCTGGATCTATCAGCGGCATTCGACATAGTGAATCACCAGCTGCTCCTGGACACCCTTGCTGACCTAGGCATCACCGGGACGGCACTAAAGTGGTTCTCCTCCTACCTGTCGGACCGGACCTACCAGGTCTCATGTCTGGCCGACATCTCACAGTGGATGTCAGCCCACCACCTCAAGCTGAACCCGGACAAGACGGAGCTACACTTCTTCCCAGCTAAGTCTTGCCCCATGCAAGATCTCACTATTTCCATAGATAATGCATTGGTGACTTCAGTTCCTACTGCTAGAAACCTTGGTGTGGTCTTGGACAGCCAGCTATCATTCAAGGCACATATTGCATCAGTCACCCGGTCCTGTAGGTTCACACTCTATAACATCCGTAAAATCAGACTGATCTTCAACCAGCCTAAGTTCTCACATGTCTCTCCCCTTCTCCGCAGCCTCCACTGGCTCCCGCATGGAATACAAAACACTGATGCTGACCTTCAAAGCAGCCAAAGGTATGGCTCCTCCATACCTCCAAAACCTGATCAACCCCTACACCCCCACTCGTTCACTTAGATCAGCCAACACAGGGATGCTGACCGAACCCTCGCTAAAAACTCCAGGGCAAAAATCCACTCGACCGAGACATTTTGCCCTCTTGGCTCCCAAGTTGTGGAATAAACTCCCTGTCGCACTTAGAACAACGGACTCACTCGCTACCTTTCGCCGTGGACTGAAGACTCACCTTTTCAGACTCCACCTAAACCCTTAGCACTACAGTAAAATCAATGACCATACATGAAGCTAGTCAGCATTTGTTTTTGTTTTTTAGGTTTCTTTGATTATATTGTGTTTTCTCTAGATAGATATCCATTTACATTGTTATATTGCTGTTAATGTACTGACCTATTATCTTGTTTATTATTGTGATGTTGTATCTGCTTATTGTAAGTCGCTTTGGATTAAACGCGTCTGCTAAATGCCTAACTGTAAACTGTGTATATTTTTGGGCACTGCGTACATAAGTATTTCCTTATGTTTGAATGAAAGGACCAATGTAAGTTCTTTGAGTTTGCAATATGCCTAGAAAAGTGCTTTAAAGGACCTACACCATGAATTTTCACTTTTTCTACCTTTTTTTGGGGTCCCACTGGCACCTTCTATCCTCACAAAGTCCTATTTCTGACCGTTGTGTCTTTCTCTGGTTTTGGGCAGACAGAGATGAAAAGCTTTCCACGGGTTCTCAGAACAGTGCTGTTCTGAGAGTTGACGAGAGTGACATCACTCTCGTCCCCCCCCCCCCCCCCCCCCCCCCCCCGCCCTTCAGGTAAAAACCAGAGCTACTCTTCTAAACCCAGCCCCTCAATTGTTTCTAATTTGCTTAGCCTCCACTTCCATCTGCAGCTGGCTTACTGTTCTGGGGCTGCTCACTCAGTGCTCTCACTCACTTTTATTCTATGAACATTTTTGCTATCAACATGTCCAAGGAGAAGTCTTAACGTTCCTGGATTGCACTATAAATGTGACGTTATAGACTGCGAGGACCCAAGCTTCGTCCCTTCTAACAAGGAAACAAAAGACCTATTTTTAATGATCCGAGGCCTTCTGAAGCCTGGGCCTAAATTTTCCGCGGTGGCCGGGTGGGAGCTCGCGGTGGCCGGGTGGGAGCTCGCGGTGGCCGGGTGGGAGCGAGCCGCGGAGCTCGCCGCGGTGGCCGGGTGGGAGCGAGCCGCGGTGGCCGAATCCACCGCGATTTCTTAACCAAGTAGCTGCTTGTCGCGGCCGGGACCGCCGCAGCTCCGACCCGGTGGACAGAGTGGCGGCCCCGGTCGCGACAAGCAGCTCCGACCCGGTGGACAGCGGCGGTCCCGGCAAGGACAAGCAGCTCCGACCCGGTGGACAGAGCGGCGGTCCTGGCCGCGACAAGCAGCTCAAGCAGACTGTCCCGGTCCTCCCTTCACTCTCCCCGGCTATAGAGAGCTTAATCACTGTCCCCGGCTAGAAAGAGCTCCACACCCCGCCTCTCCTCTCTCTATCCACGGCTACACGCCGCCTCTTCTATCGCTGTCCCCGGCTATAGAGAGCTGGCCACCCCGCCTCTCCCTTCACTATCTCCGGCTAGAAAGAGCTCCACACCCCGCCTCTCCTCTCTCTATCCACGGCTACACGGGGCCGCTGCTGCCCGCTGCGCTGCAGATGAAAACGCTCCAAGCCTCCAACCAGGAGGAAGAGGATTTGACAGTAGGCTTATATCATACAACATAGGCCTACAGTAGGCTATAATCAGAGCTGGAACATTATCCTATTTTTGTATTGGCCCAATATTACATTATTTGTTGTCGACAACGTTGGAGAGGGGGGGGGAGGGGGAGGGTGGAAAAACCCCACTAGATGCGCCACTGAGCAAACAAAGGCCGTTTTGGTATTGCAGCTGCAGGGCCTAATAATAGCACAGCTATAAGAAACAAGAGGAATGGTCAGGGTGTGTGTTGGGGGTTAAGACCTGTCTAAGACTCAATTTTGAGCATATATTTATACAAAAAATATAGTTTTAAAAGCATGGTGTAGGCCCTTTAAAATTGCAATCCATTATAGAAACTTTAGGTACTACTATTTGTTGTTGTGTTGTGTCTTTTCTACTGATTTTGACACTTTATTTGTATATGTTTTAACTTATAGTTGCTCTGTATGGTTGATTCTCCTGTATTGTTGATTCTTCTTTCTTTTTTTTTGTCGCTCGGCTGTACAGAACAGTCCTTTTTCTTTTTCTTACTGTCCTGCAACTTGTAACCTTAACTGCTGTGTGACTCTGGGTGACTGAATTTCCCCCTTGGGATAATAAAGGTACCGGTATCTATCTATCTATCTATCTATCTATCTATCTATCTATACTGTATTCTATTTCCTCGATGATCTGTTTACAGTCAACTTTAGTACACACTTTATGGTTGTAGCTCTTTGAAAGCCTCTCCGTGGTGGGAAGTATGTTTGTATAGTTGGTTTATTAGAGATTAATACAAATTATACACAGTAATCATTATATTTTACACGCAGTCCTTATAAACCAGCCCAGCTCTGTTCTTCTCTTCCCTCAAGTATTATTTAGAAATTAGCAGCCAACCAGGCAAGCGTCTTGAATTTAATAATATTAATGAAGTGTGATGATATGCTCTTTGCCACACAGAACATTTAGGAAAACAGTGACGAGACGTGAACATTTGTCATGATAGAGAAATAAGACACAATACATTTTGGGCGTGAACTACTCCTTTAAATGCGTTGTTAAGATTCAAGTAAAGTTGGAACAAACCAAAGATATATGCCTTTAATCATGTTTCGCCCTATTTCTGCCATGTCAACACATTACAATGTACTAACATTAGCACTGATCATGGGTCAACAAGTCAATAAGCTTTAATTATAAAGCTTTTTTAATTGAAAAGCTTTATAAATGATATGAAAACTACACTAATGAACATCATCAAATACAAAATGTTCCAAAAACCCCTGCAAAGCTTTAGGAAAATATTTTCCCAAGGCACTGAGATAATACAAAATACATTCATGTCACATTCAAAACATAAACCCTATGTTTGACATTTGGTTCCATTTGTACACTCTCACAGTCAAGGGGGTCCTTGAAATGAAAAGCTAACCACTGATCTAGGAAGAAATAAAGATTCCATTAACCGCTTTACGGCAATAGTGGCAGAGCTAAATGTAAACAAACGATGGTTAGGCTACAGACTCTGACAGGCATGTAGTGAAAAATCCACTTTGGAGCGAGATAAATAACCGGATTAATGATTGAATGATGCAGTCCTGTATGGAGCCATCTCCAAATTTGGGCACTGTAGTGATGTCAGTCAGTGAGGTCAGTTGGGGTTTGTTACCATGGTGGCGACACTGTTTGTTTATCAGTGACTAGCCCTTACCCGTTCAAAGATATGAGCTCCAAAATGATGTGCAGTGTGTGGGTTATGGGATGTGCACTGTGCACACAGTATATGAGGGATGGAAAGTAACTTTAACTGGTGCTTGCATGATGTAGGAGCATCAATGTAAGAAACCCGTTTCGTTTAATGGCTACAGAGATACTGTCCCCCCCCCCAGCCCGCCCGCCTGCACACACACCCGCCTGCCTGCACACACACACACACACACACACACACACACACACACACACACACAGAGCTGGTTAAACATTTTGCCTCAAGCTAGATGCAGAATAGATGTGCCTCATGCTAGATGCAGAATAGATAGTAGATACACCATAAAAATGCTAATATACAGCATACGATTTGTGAAAGTGACAAACGGGCTTCACAGTTATGTCAGGTGTGTTCATATGCTTATGGTGATGCGATTTCAGATCAATTGCTCCAGCCACTGAGGAGAAACGCTGTGACAGACACTCAGACACTCACTCAGACACTCACTCAGACATTCGCAAAATTATAGTATAGATGTCAGCATGCAGACGGACGGACGGACGGACGGACGGACAAGGGACAGACATTCGCTAAATGAATAGTTAGATAGAACCTGCACAACTAGGGCCTTTAAAAGGTGGGTGGCGGTCGACCAGGCTTTGCCAGGGTGCTTTGTGCCAAAGTATCCATGATCCAGCTGAGAGCGTTGGAGCATTTCTCCACCTAGTGGAAGAAAAAATAAAAAATAAACTGCATAAAGGCATGAATTTCAAACGTTAATTCATAAAACCCTTGGCTTTGGGAGGATGGTGCATGGCCAACATTTGGGATGCATTTTGCCTGAGGTTTCATCACAGACTAAGGATGAGTATGATCCATAGGAACAGACTCCCCTCCCCCCCCTTTTTTTTGTGTTGTTGTTAATTGTAATTCATTTTTAAAGTAGGATTACTTGTTTAGTTTTTATTTTGTGAAAATGCCTAGTTTTACTTACTAGGTTTTTATATGGGGTATTAAGCCCTTTGCACACAGGACAGTTGCGTTTTTTTTCGTTTGCGGCATGAATAAAACGCATTGGATTTGGTGTGCAAGGCTGTGCGGAATCGGCGCTGCGGATCCAAAAAGGAGTCATAAAAGGAGTGATGAGTTTTTTACCGCATGCGACAAGACGCACGAATCGAACTGGTTTCGATCGAGAAAAAAACGCACAGCGGCAGCCACTCGTCGCACGGCTAATTCGGAGCCGGTGGGCATGAGGTCATAGAGAATCATTGTTTTCTTTTCAAAAAATGATATTGTCCGTTTTATCCGTGCGGTTAAACGCGCCTGTGTGCAAAGGGCTTTAGTCAGGTGTGCGATTCAAAAAGGTCAGAAAAAGGTATTGTGTAGTAAAAAAAAAAGAAAGAAAAACATACCTTTTAAAATAGTAGGCCTTAAAGCCGACACAGTTAAATGGAAAATAGATGTCATATACAACCACATACTAGGCTAATGATCCAAGTTTAATGTTTTATTATTTTATTATTGGACACAACACAATCCCTGCCCTCGGCTACAAATTAAGGACATTTTCGCTATGGTTTCAGTTGCCACGTAGTTTTGTCCATCCGATACAGTTTCTGTTAGTTATCTTTTTGTGTGTGTAAATTCTGATATTTATTTTTATTTCAGGTAACTAAAATGTATTTTAAATTCTAGTTTGAGTTATTTTGTTAGTTTGAGTTCATTATGATAGTTCTTTGTGGACAGGTCTAAGTTACCTCAGTCTCCAAAGATCTCTGCCTGTGGTCAAAGCGGTCTGTTGTTTCTGTCAGCTGTTTCAGCACACTGTCCACTCTGTCCACAGATAACATATTAACAGTAAGAAGATAAATACATTAAAATATAATCAAATATTAAATGAAAATTATCAAAAACATTTGCTCAATAAAACGAAACGATAAGAATAATGATTGAATACGACACAAGCAACCTGCTGCAGCTCACTAGGTCATGATGTTTATTAAGCGGCTTGGTTGAATGCTTGATTCTGATTGGCCAATCGCTGAATTCAGCGGTGTGTTATTTGTGTATAATGACCGCTCTGCTCTATAACAGACCTCTGACCAATCAAAGGCTCAGAGCACCTGCTGCACTGTGTGAATGTTATGCTGTATCCAACATCACAGCCATGTAAACAAACACACAGTGTCATCATTTACAACTAAACTAAACGTTGCTCTGATCATGACAGTACAAATCACTGGTACAAGGTCAACTAAAAGGAGATCCTAGTAGGAGAGCTTAATGAGCTTCACCACTTATTTACTCAGGAACCCTGACACAATAGAAACGTCATCAAAAATTCTATTTTCGAGCACGGATCGCACAGACCACCAACATACAATTATGTGTAATCCCAGGGGTCTTCTGTGTGTTTCAGGCCTATACTCGCGAGCTTAGATCATCGGCCAAAGCACCGCTTATCATTCCAACATGTCGCTTAAAAACTAAAGGAGACTTGGGGCCTTTGCTATTGGTTTATGTCTTGTTCTGCGATTTCTTCTGTTAAACACTTTGTGACTTAAAAAGGTAGCCTGGGTGCCAGTCTGTTCGCTCCATTCCGCGATTTGTTTTGTCTCTCCGCATCACAGTCTGGAAATGATTCAGTTGACTCGCATTTCTGAACGTCCGTTGTGACGTAGCGAGGACGTTGCTGATTGGGTGTTGTTCCAACAAATCAGAGTAGGGTTAGTGTAGCTACGTCATCAGCCAGCCAATACAGACTGGTGTATTTGTCCCGCCCCGCACCACAGGCCAATCGGAAGCCGCAGTGGCTGGAAAGCCACGTGGTGTTGTTCCAACGAATCTGAGCTGCGTCATCAGCCAGCCAATACACACTGGTGTGTTTGACAGACATCACCAAAGACCAATCGGAAGCCACGGCTGTGTGAATCCCGCTTCTATGTCCCACGTACCTCACCTTGGAGATAGGAGGCTTCCAGACTGTGATGCTGGAGAGACAAAACAAATCGTGGAACGGAGCGAACAGGCTGGCACCCAGGCTATTAAAAAGGTGCTATAGGCCTACATTAATCTTATTATTATTATTAGCTGAGAGAGAGAGATACAGCAGGGACCCAACTAAATTGTGTTTCAGATTAAACATTTTCAGATAGCTTCATAGACTTGTTTAAAGGAGTAGTTCTCCCCCAAAATGACTTTTTTTCTGTCGATCACTCACCCCATGGATACTTGAGTTCAATAATATTTTTTTGGTTTATGTCGCATTCCTAAGCCAATTTTTTTGATTATAATAAATGTACCCCCATTGTTTCTGGATGGAGACCCATGTATTTGGGTCTCCATCCAGAATCAAAGAGTCTCCTCAAATTATTGGCTTAGGAATGCAACCACAAAAAATATAGATATTATTGAACTCAAGTCTGCATGGCGTGACTAATCAATAGAAAAGAAGTCATTTAACAACTCTGCCATCAGACTGTTGTACTGTAAAACTCAAGTTTTATGTTTGTTGACACATTATATATTTCAGTCGATGTTGGATTCATATTAATCTGATTGTTCAGAGCTTTAACCACTTAAACCTCAAATTGCCGACGTACAAGTTCACAACGTGCCGTAGATCAGATTTCGCAGTCGGATCTGTGAGCTTGTAGATCGGCTATTTTCGGCAAAGGTCCCCCCCCCCCCCGGAATAGGGATGCTAGGGATATAAATATAAATATAAATAAATAAAATCTTCACAGATGTTGTAGCCTGGATTTAAATACATTAAATATATGAAGGTACCGGTATGCACAGATCCTAATAAGTTCAAGGTTGAGATCAGTGTTGATTTCGTCGACTAAAACTATGACGAAATATGTTTGTCGACTGCGTCTTTTTCAATGACGAAAACAAAATAAAAGCAAAATAAAAACTAAGCTGTGATGACTAAAACTAAGACTAACTAATATTGACAATTTAGTCAACACAATAAAAACTAAAATGTCGGGGAGGGACTAGTGGAGAAGAGAGTAATTTTATGTTTATGTCGCTATCCGGTGTTGCGTGCTGAAAATAGCAGATCTACAAGTCGCAACAGTCATTACGATGCCATCAAGGCCTGCCAAAATACATTTTAGTTGACTAAATCAACTGTGGATTTAGTCGCTTAAAATCTTATGATATCCAGTCAACTAAAACTAGACTAAAACTAAAACCTTTCAGGTGACTAAATTGACTAAAACTAAATGACATTTTATTCAAAAGACTATGGCTAAAACTAATCTGGGTTCCCAGAAGTTTTTCACTTTTTCGGCTAAAACTAAATCAAAATGTGCTGTCAAAAACAACACTGGTTGAGATTGACATGAAGTGAAATCCAATATTTCCAATATAAAGACAACATAATCTCACTTGTCAGACATCTGCTTAAGCCTCTGGTCAAAGTCTCTGCTCTCAGTCAGCTGTTTCAGCACACTGTCCACTCTGTCCACACACACACACACACACACACACACACACACACACACACACACACACACACACACACACACACACACACACACACACACACACACACACACACACACACACACACACACACACACACACACACACACACACAGACAGCATAGAATTAAATACAATTAAACCAAATGGTTTGGTCTAATTTTACGTTCTCAAGAGTTACAGACCTATAAGGGTCCATTTGGTTACCAACTCTCCATCATTTAACTGGGGACCACCTGGAACCCCCTCAGGGACGGCTGGTTGAGAACCACTGCACTACATACTAATAATACAAATACAAATAGGCCTACTAGTGATTAGGGATGGGGCTAGTTATTTTTTTTATTGATAATGAGCACCTTATCGATCCAGCTTATTGAGCCGGCCTTTTCTAATATTTTATGGAAAAATGCGAGACAATACATTCTGAACAGAACTGGTATCTTTTTTTTATTGGTCAGTTGTTGTGACGGCTGACCAACATCTATGAAGACGACAATTAACGAAAGTAACAAATATTATCATTAAATATCATTAAAACAATCATGCATTAGTGTGCAATAAGTGTTACATGGCTTTATATTATGAATAGTATGAATAGTATTGTATTAATGTCTTGATCCCCTCTTGTCTTAACCCATTCTGGACGGGTACATATTAAAGTGTATTACCCCCTCAGGCCGGGAACACTTTTTAATGTATTACAGTATGTACAGTATGTTGTACAGTAAAAATAAATTTAAATATTTATTTTCTGATTTATTTTCTATGAAAATCCAAAGGTGTAAGTACGCTATCAAATAGTGTTGGAATTTTGTTTCTAGCTGCTCCAGAGGCTGAGGAATATATTTTCTAGTAAAACAGTTGGTAATTTTCAAATCGGACTTAGGCCTAATGACCGCTATGCTCGATAACAAACCTGATAAGCCAAAAGCAAAGCTTATTGATACCGGGTACCTAATAAATGTGTTATCGAGTTTGTAGCGGGCCCTTGTTTCAAGTTCCATTCCTACTAGTGATTGACATGAAATCATCATCATCATCATCATCATCATCTCACTTGTCAGACACGTGTCTAATCCTCTCAGAGTCACTGCCTCTCTCCATCTCCCTCTGGGCCGTCAGGAACTTCTTCTTCTGAGTCATCTCCCATCTCATTAGCCTTCTAGCCTCTTCGTCTCTGCGCTCCAGCCGGCTAGCTGCTTCACACCTTGACTTCCCTTCTAACCGTTGGGGGAAAATGCAGAGCTTATTTGCATGAACAGATTTTTTTGGGGTACAGTAGCTCCACAGATTGTTCTAAAAAGCTCAACAAATCTCAACAAATCAGAACATTACATTGCTATACCATCATAATTGATGCAATGTTTGATAAGCACCATCATGTCGTTCAAGTCTTCACCCAATGGTCAAATTACACAACCTAACCCTTTTCAAGATAAAACATGTACCGGTAAGTCTTTATGCCAGGGGTCTTCAACAGCGGCTCCAGGACCCCCCGGGGGTCCTCAGACTTACTACACTGGGTCCTCCAAATCTTTGTGTGATAGAAAATAGTTTTTTCCCCCTTTCTTGAACCCTAGCGTCCATATTCTGAGAACTTTAGCCAAAAATAGCAGATCTACAAGCTCATAACACCTCACGCTGTGAGGTGCTGTGTGCTTGTAGATCGGCTATTTTTGGCAAAGAGCCTTGGAGGGGGAAAAGAGCACACTAGTTACAGTGAAATTTATTTGAGTATTGACAGTTCAAGTGGTTAAATATCTGAAAACACAAATTGACATGAATCCAAAATAATGGTACACTGATGATTGTGCTGTCAAACAATGAAACAAATTTTATATGGAATCTTTGAACAGGTTGTGGGGGTCCCTGCTTCATCTCTCTCTCTCAACTAAGGGGTCCGTGGACTGAAAACGCTGAAGACCCCTGCTTACGTGGTTAATTTGTTTTGATCCAAATCAAACACTAACCAAAGCAGGCGACTTTCACTTGTCCCCAAGCCCAGAGGAAGAGATACGTAAGGTGGGAGACGATGATGAACGGAGGAGCCAAATTAGGACGGAACTCGTACTCCAAGATGAGGTTGTAGCGATGGAACTTCCAGTAGATGTCGCTCTTCTCCTGCACCTTCTCAAAGGTGTTGCTGCATGGAGGATTAAAGGGACAACAAAAACGCCAAACAATAACCTAATATATCAAAACACTAAAAAGATGTAATGGGAAGGAGATGGCATGTACTGTAGGAGGCATAAGTTAATGGACAAATTACAAAATCCCAACTTCCACACTCGCTCACCCCACTCGTGTCCGCCACTTACGATATTAAAGTCATGGTTATGTAAAATCCATTTTAACTGACAAGCTGGTTATAAAGGAATGAATGTAGGCTAATGTTGATTTTAACTGATTATAGATATGATTTGCTAACTTGCGTAATGGCACTGAGTCCGAGTCGGCTGAAGCAGACTTTGTAATGGTCTGCACGGCGACTCACTTGCTTTAGCTCGCTCAGCTCACCTCTCGTTCATGGCTCAAGTCTGCTTCAGAGTTTAGTTGTCTAAACCATAGACTGTAGAAAAATATGGACGAAACGAAGCCATTGGTTTCTATGCAGCGCAAATGGCCCTTTTCCACCCCTTGAAATGGGTGTCGCCATCATAGAAATACATAGAATTGTAATGCCACCTGAGATGCTATTGGCTGCCAACGGTCACGTGAAACGCAAGGATACTCGGGAGAATGTGTTGAGGTCTGCCGAAAATATAGCAGACGAAGAAGAAAACGTGGACCGCCCTGGGACCGCCCACAAGTCAGCCAGCGAAAAACAAATCCAGCATGGCTGACACAGACGGACGCAGTGACAGTAAATGTCCGAAAAACGTTTTGATTTTACCACGGAGATTTGTGCACCGAACGTTTGGACTGCAGCCGCTGCTAACCTGACCGGGCCGTCTAGGACTCTGTACCCCGCATTGGAAGCCTTGTTGAAGACTCTACTTTTGAAAGTGCCCGTGCAGTTCCGCAGGGTCTTATAATAATCCAGTTGTCCACTAGACTTTTCACAAAGCAAAGAGGCATTCGTCCAGAGAAATATGCATGGGTTTATTCATATTTATTAACAGGGATTTGTGATGTTTATATGACTGAAGTTGCACTAATAGTTTTCATTCACACCTCTTAACAAAAGCTATCAACAATGTCAATGTGACACCTATGTTAACAATGCGATTAATGTAGGAATGGATGCAATATGCATATGAATTGTCCATTGTGACTACAGTCTATGATTGTGACATGCTAAGTAGGCTACAGTAGCGAGAAGCTGGATTAATGAATTGATTGGTGAACTAATTATTGAGCTGACATTATGCAGTATCGTGGGTTAATTATTCCTACATATTAAAGAGGTTATTTCAATCAGCGATCGTTAACGTAAATGCGCTTGATTCGTGTCATTTTTGTTTGATTGAGGTATTTACAGTAGTAGCCTACATCAATCAGCCTATTCCTCCTCTTTGATTCAGTCAATTTCTTTCTGGTTTATATTTTGGAAATAAAATGTGAGATCAACCAATGCCTATTTGTGTGCGTTCCTATGCTAATTTGTGTGAAATGTGTATGTGTGAATGTAAGTGCTAACTTTGTTTGACGTGTAGACTGTTCTATTGACAATTATACTGTAGCCTCAGTGTCGTTTTCAAATGTTTTAATTAATACCATTTGGCGAGGCGCTAAATGTTGAGTGTTTCTTTTGTTTAGTTTTATATTCTATTATAGGCTATACCACTTTATATACGAGTGGTTACTTGGGGGAAATACATTATTATACTAGCCGTTCTAAACCTATAAAAAGCCAGATATTAAATGCCATAACATCACGTCGCCGAAGCCTGCTATGACCCACTTCAAATTCCAAAAGAGCTCCCGACCAAGATCTCCCATACTCAGCTGGCTCCAACAACAGGATGGATGAGGTATGCCAAGGGATACACAGGATAGCAGGACATGCAACTTTTGTAAAAAGTGCTGTTTTCAGTTTCCAAAATGTTACATGAAATATTTGATAAATGGTCTGAAGTAGGCCTAATGTAAAGTAAGTCTGTGGTAGGCATACATGACAAATTATCAAGAATGCCATATGCCAATGTTAAAGACGAGTTCATAAAATAATATAGGCTTCCATTGGCTTAGAACATAGGCTATTTTAGCTGTGAGTGGCGGCAGTGGCCACTGATAATCTGTAGGCTCATGTCGATCACGGATTGATGTGGCATGCCATACTTGCACAAATCATGACGAGAAAAAAAATAAAGACACATTGTTTTGGTGGCATTATATATAGGCTCTCATAAGTTGTTACACAATCGGGCAGGTATAGCCTTCATAATAAATAAATACCAAGTCGTGTGGCTGATATGCCTATAAGAGTAAATAAATTATAGGCGTATTAACAAAAACGATGTTTTAACATTTATATAATTATACAGAATAGGCTATATGTGTGTTTATTTATGTCCTCACTCATTTTAATAGCTCTGGATTAAGAGCGTCTGCCTATATTGTACAGTGTAACCTGGGTTTGTATAATAGTTTTACATTGTAACAATGTTTATACGCTGTTGTACAAAGAAAACCGACCTACAAGCTAACAGTGCGTCGCATTACGACCGACGCTGATGAGCTGATGTGGGCAAAGGCTGATCTGGGATCCCTGCAACTTTATCATCTATTTTAAAATAAATTGACCAAATTTCGACAAAACGCATATGATGGTGATTGAAAGGCAATTTTTAACTAGCGATAGGAACCATAAAGTATTCATGAAAATGTTAATTAAGGCTAGAACACGAAAGGGGAAAATGAATGGGATCCAATGGAGAACAATTCTTTTTGCAACCGGCCGGGGGGGAAAACAGCGCAACTAGCGGCCAATCATACTGTAGGAAGTTTTACTTCCATATTGGAGTAATTTTAAATCGGCAGAACTATGCCCCTGGTCTAAACTAACTGAAGTACAATATTTGCCTCTGAGGTGTAGTGGAGGTAAAGTAAAAGTACAGAAAATTGGAAATGAAGTAAATAAGAAATAAATAAAAAAATGTATAAATGTACTTAGTTACTTTCCGCCACTGTAATAATGGGTCATAGACAGAAGGAAGGAGGAATGTCCTTGTTTCTCTACCTGAGGATGGCGATGAGCAGGTTGATGAGCAGTATGTTGGTGACCAGCAGGAAAACCACCAGCAGTACGATCACCAGCCAGTTGCTGTACTCACTCCTGCATGGCTCAGCACCGCCCTCTATCAGCGTCACATTGTCAGTGCAGGCAATGTCCCAATGTTCTCCCACTTTGAATAAAAAAAACAAAAGAATGTGATGATTAACAATAATATTTGTATTATTGTTATGATTATAATAGTTTGTTTTATTTTTTAATTATTTTATACAACTAGGCTCATGGGCTCTGCTATCATATATTTGCATACATGAACCACTGCCTTTACTGATCATTAGGGGGTAAGAGACTATTAACAAAGCTACAAAATCTTTAGATGATGAAATCCTGTAAATATTAGTTAGTTTTAGTGCAGTTTCATTTTGACTATGCCTCTATTAAATGGTACATTAGCAAGCCCATCATACTGTATTGATGCTGGTCCCATTATAGGAGAAATAGTGAGCATACAATCAAACCAAATGGTTTGGTTTCATTTTACGCTCTCAAGAGTTAAAGAGTTCATATAAGGGTCCATTTGGAGTTTTGGACCCTTATATGAAGGTCAAATACTGAACTTCAAACAGCTGAAAATGAACTATAGTCAGAATGGCATTAAACCTTAGGCAGTTGATGTATAATGTGAACTAGAACAAAATGGGTTTGGTGCATTTGGCACTGTCCCATAGCACTAACCCCCAAATCCCCATAGCTCCCAACACCCCAGAAATTAGACACAATTGGGGTGGGGGGGATATGAGGCGTGGCGAGGGAAATAACATCATGATTCACACCAGTTTGGAAAGTCAGCCACAAACACACACACACACACACACACCGTCTAGTTCCTCAACAGGAAAATGTCCGAAGATGTGCAGGAAAGGTCTGTAGAACACTCGGCGGAAGATGCGATTTGGGTTGGGATCGTAGGAATAGAGCAGCGCGTGGTTGGCGACTCCATATGCCATTAGCCACACCCCCAGGAACAGGAGGTAGATGGAGGTATCTTGCATCTGAACAGACAGAAACAAAGACGTACATTGTGTGTTCGTTATATAATGATATCAGTGACCAATGCTACCCTCACAGTGTGATAGAAGAGCATTGATATATCTTATATATGGGATCTTCAATGTTTTCAGGCCAATGACCCCTTAGTTGAGAGAGAGAATGAGCAGGGACCCCCACAACCTGTTCATAGAGTCCATATTTCATTGTTTGACAGCATCAGTGTATTTTGGATTCATGTAAATTTGTGTTTTCAGATATTTAACCACTTGAACTGTCAATACTTAATAAACTTGACCTTTCACTCTGTAATTAGTTGTATCTTTTCCCCCTCTACACCAAAGCTCTTTGCCAAACATAGCCGATCTACAAGCTCACAATGGCTCGCGCTGCAAGGCGTTGTGAGCTTGCAGATCATCTATTTTTGTCTAAAGTTCTCAGAATAAGGACACTAGGGTTCAAGTGGTTAATACAAAAATAAAAACATTTCTATCACACAAAGATTTGGACCCCTAGGGGTCCCGGACCCCCTGTTGAAGACCCTTGTCTTATATCTTACCATCTTGCCAACAATGATGATCTTTGGTCCCATCTCCCTGTGAGCGGCGAAGATGTGATTGAGACGGAGAGTGAAGACCATGTAGGCGATGCACAGGACCATCCTTCCAAACTCGTAGGACCACTCAAACATCCTGAACAGTATAAAACAAACTTGTAGGACCACTCAAACATCCTAAGCAGAATAAAACAAACTCGTAGGGACCACTCAAACATCCTGAACAGTATAAAACAAACTCGTAGGGACCACTCAAACATCCTGAGCAGAATAAAACACACATGATGATGGCCTGAGAGACGGAACGTGTCTGTATATCTGTTGACTGCTGCTGCTTCATCTTTATTAAAAAAAGACTCTTGTTGACTCAAAGTGAGTGTGGGTTTATACTTCTCTTCATACAGAATAAAACAAGTTTCATTTCATCTAATTTAATTTGTTTTAGTCACACGCCTATTTTTATGATTTGAAGATTATCACATTTTCGACATTTCTTATAGCGCTCTATTTACTTCAAGTACTACAGTAACTAATCATGAAAGAAATGTCTGTGTACCGACCTGCAGAAAAGGCCGATTAGGAACAGGACGATGGAAGTGAGGTCATACTTGTTCCAGAAATCCTGCATGTACCGCATCATCCCCTGATGCAGAGTTGTGTACAGGTAGCCCACAGAAAATGCCTGAACGAAATTAAATAGTAATTAAGTTGTCACATGCACTCACATTACAGTGGCAACATTGCAGGCACTGACATGAATGAGCCTCCTCAACAGTAGTGTGGACAGAAATACAAATATGAAGATTCAAAATAGTTATAAATCCTACAAAACCGTGTGGGCTCGCTCGTGACTATTATTCTACAGCGTGTTAACTGTCATGTGAAGCTCAACCAATACTCCAGCTCCAGATTTTCCACACCTCAATTGCACCTGCCTTTGTACAGTCTGCGACGGAACTCATGCGACAGAACTCACTCTATAAATAATGAAGATAACATAGTGTTCTCGCCTTTCAGGCGAGCCCACAATAAGCTAAATAGTAGAGGTGTAACGATATAGTAACTTTGTGTATCGAAGAATCGATTTTAAATGTCAACAATCTACTATATTGATATGCAAACTGCTAAATATCGAATCGTTTGACCTTGTATCGTATCGAATCGCTTTGCAATGCAAATACTGGTATCGATGGTATTTTGAAAAGATAGCCTGATGAAGGTCTAAAAAAGACCAAAACAAGTGTTTTTTTCTGCCTCTATTTGTAATATTAATGATAGATTATTCAAACCTCATTCGCCACTGTTGCACTTTATATTTATTGCATAAGTGTGTGAGTTTTGCTCTAACACAAAATGCAAATGTGAGGGTCTGTCCCTGTTTCACAATGCGTTAGTGCGTTAGTATATTTTAATGCCAATACTTTTGTACTTTTAATCAAGTGAACTTTGATTACTGGACTTTTCCTTGCATCGCAGAATTGATACTTGATAAACAATTTGAGTGCTTTTCCCACCACTACATACCTGCCTCCCTTCACCCACCTGTCGGATCTCCTCACACATGAAGGTGAACACCCAGAAGTACAGCACGTATTCACTGATGGCCGGCCCACTAGGGGGCGGTGGCTTAAAGTCCACCAGCAGCACGTAGGCAAACAGGAAGAGGAAGAGGAAGTACATCACCACGGTGCCCACAAACGATGTGACGGGAGCACTCCAGAACGTATGGCATCTTGATGCTTCCACTGTCTTCCTGCGAGGCGGAGCATCATGACAAACCGGCTCATCTTACCGGTATGTAGTCTTTAAAGGACAACTTTGTTTTTTTACAACAAGGGTTCATATTTTAGATAGTCATTAGAGAAAAGAAAAGATGAGTGTAAATGTTTTCATTTACTTCTTTCTATCGTTTTAGTGATTGTAATGATTTTGATTTGCATGCATGCCCCCAGGTTGGGGGCGGCGGGTGCATCACCCCATTCAGACATGCTGCCATTCAGAGATCCCACCAGACCGACACTAACCCTATATATATAGCCTACCTATATACCTAACCCTAACCCTAATCAGAAAATTAGAAGTCAAGGTCTGAATGCCGGAATGTCGGAATGGAGAGCAGCCCCCGTTGGGGGCATGCATGCAAATGACTAAATATGTATTTGTACACACAATTTGACACAATAAGCCCATTCCCAAGATGCACCACAATCTTACATGGGCAGATGTGACTTATTGGGGCTGGTGTAAATAGTAACAAAGAAATTGCCGGCTTATTGTGTCTTAAAAGACATATTTAGCCACTTGCACGCATGCCCCCACTGAAATCAAAATACTAAAATGGCTAAAACAATAGAAAGCAGTACATGAAAACATTTTAAAACTCATCTGTTCTTTTCTCTAATTACAATCTAAATAAAATATGAACACTTGTTGTAAAAAAAAAACAAAGTTGTCCTTTAAACAAAGTTTCATGTATAATTATGGTACAGATGGGAAAACAAGCATATTATTTGTGTTAAACATGTATAGGGCCCAGGTGCTAACCTGGAGAAGATGAGGTTGGTGTAGCAGAGGATGGGGCAGAAAAGCGTGAGAAGGACTTTCCACTCTTTGGTGCCCCTCTTCATGCCGCCCCACCAGATCTTAGACAGCTTGGCCTGAGAAATAGATCGGCCTGTTTTTAATCATTCCCAAATATAACACAAAGATTTGCATGCAATTTGATTATGTAATTTGGTTTACATAAGCTATACGTACAGTATTTTCCCAAACCATATCATTCAGGCCCTCAAAATGATCAAATCAAAGTGCTGAAACCATTTGCTTTCTAGTTCAGATAAAAAATAAATAAATAATAAAATAAAATAAAAATAAAAAAAGAGATAAGTTGCGACATTCTAAGCCAGGTTATGTCCACACGTACACAGGTATTTTTAAAAACAGCTATTTTATCTCCATGTAAAACCGATGAAAACGCTAAAAAGCCAGCTGTCCACGCAAGACTATATACTGACAGACAGTCAACAACTACAGTCGCGTGATATATAGTCGGCAAAAGCTCCCGTCTGTCAACAAGCATTGACCGCAGAGAAATTAAATAAATGTTGTATTCCCACTGCATCATGGTGCTTATAACTTCAGTTTATGAGCAAATAGAGATCTGATTTTTTTTATCTTCACGGTGGCCGGTTTGTTTGTTGGACACAAAGGACACGGTAGAACTGCTAATCAAAGCGACTAACTGGCCAATCACAGCTCGTCCTCAGCTGGCCTTGCTAGAATGCAGGTGTTAAAAAGGACAGGACTTTTAACCACTAGTAATATACAGTAACTCAGATTGTTTTGAGGATACAGCTGAGCCAGCCAGCCAGGGACGGACCAACCTGTACTCCATCATGGCTGAAGAAGAGGCATGCATTGGCAGCCTTGCCCATCTGGAGGCAGTTCCTGCCCCATACTGGAGAGGCGCTGGTGAGCAGCTTGAAGGAATCGCTGTCATTGTTCTGGTAACAAGAACCAAACACACCTGAGGTGGGGAATTCGGCACACAGGAAAAGCATTATTACAGAGAGCTGAAAACAACAACAACAACAACAACAACAACAACAACAACAACTACTACTACTAGTAGTAGTAATAGTAATAATATTGTCTAATGGAGAAATTAGACATTTGCTTGCCACCATCAAAACTAAAATATTCATTTACTCTGTATATTTTCATTAAGTAGAATGTTTCCAAATTTGGATACTGGAGTGAAAGTAATCTCTTTAGTTTTTACATGATTACTTAGAGAGAGCAGTGTTGGGAAGGTGCACATACAATATCATAAAACTATGGGGAAATACGGCAGCAATTGGCCAGTGCGCTCCACTGGCCAATACAAATGTTTACTTGAGTGCACTCGTGGTGCGCATTTATGAACAAATCAAATGTATAGAGATGGAACTACATGAATGAATGAATGAATGAATGAATGAATGAATGAATCTATTTTCGTGTCTGGCTGCCTTTCGCAGCCCATCCCTTATGGAATTATTCAGACACAGTTTACATAACAATTTTTCTCAGTGCCAACAAGCTGACACAAAAATGAAAAAAATAAACAAAGTACTGTACAAAAGTACATCAATAGTTGTTCTGAACGAGAGTGGAGGGCAAGAGAGAGAGAGAGAGAGAGAGAGAGAGAGAGAGAGAGAGAGAGAGAGAGATTGTTGGCTTATGTCTTTTAGTTTGGTTTCCATTAGCTATAAACATGGTGGTGGCAGTAGCCAATGAGATTGTGTAACATCTAGGAATGGAGCTGGAAACAAGGATCCGCTACAAACCCGATAACAAATGTATTGAGTACCAGGTATCAATAAGCTTTGGGCTTATCAAGCCTGTTATCGAGCATAGCGGCCCATGATGTCATGTTTAAACAATCAAGACAAGAAATTATTACAGTACTATTCATAATATAAAGCCATTTAACACTTATTGCACACTAACAAAATTGCCAAAGATTGCCTTAATGATATTATTTAATGATAATATTTGTTACTTTTGTTAATTGTCATCTTCATAGATGGTGGTCAGCCACAAACCCACAGTCACAACAACTGGCCAATAATAAAAGATACCAGTTCTGTTCAGAATTCGTCGTCTCACGTCTTTCCACCAAATATTAGAAAACGCTAGAATAACGAGCTCCATCCCTAGTGACATCTGGTTCCTCCTGGACACCCCAGGGTATCAGCTCAGGAGCCACAACCTAAACACCGTTTTACCGTTTATTCAGGGTCTCACCGAGTTCCAGTTTCTCGAACCTCTGGGCCAGCTCTAGCATAGAATGTTGAGTCTCTGTCTCACATTTCATCTTGGACATCTCCCTGAGCATCCTACAAGCACTCAGAGCACTCAGCACCGGCTCCTCTGCCTGCAGAGAGACAGGGAGAGGGGAAGAGAGGGACAGAGGGACACACATGGACAGATGGTCAAATGCAAAGCGTAACATATACAAATTCTCCTTTGTTCCACTGTCAATCCAAGCACTCAATAACAGGTAATGAATTACTGGGGGGACGGGAAACCTGTATGCTGGGAGAGTGATACTGGACTAGAGGCTCTTGATATATTGCACACCGGGGTGTCATAAGTGCTGGTGCTGGATGAATTTTAGGTATATGTATGTATGTATGTATGTATGTATTTGTCTTTTTGTAGTTTTGTATTTTTGTATGCTGTTACTTCTGATTGCCCAAGACAATTTTGTCTCCTCGGAGACAATAAAGGCTAATTCAGTTCAATTCAAGAGAGAGAGAGACAGATACAGGGACAGAGAGGGCTGATTACATACGCATCACATGCAGTACAGTACAGTACAGTGCCACATATAAACATCCTTCAGTCTTCTCTGAGCATCAGGTGTTTTACCATCTCCCAGAAGAAGACAGCCATCTCGCTGCGGTTCTGCAGGACAGCCCAGATAAAGAGGGAGATCCAGGGGAACTGACAGGGCTTGTCCCTGTACGCACAGTCTCCATCCAGCAGGACGTTGGCACGCTGGGGAGAGAAGAACATAACTATGAAGAGGAAATTATAGATACTGTTAGGCCCCCAATCCAGCATTGTTTTAAACATATTCAGTACATTAAATTGGCAAAATAAAGAAATTGTCCGTTTGGCCATTTGGCCACACTCCCTGGATGCCAGAGCAGAACCCTCTAACCCTTTTTCACCTGACCCAGAGAATCATTTGTTTAGATAGGAATAGGAAGTATACTGTATGTCATTCACGTGTGTTCAGCTGAAGAAACTAATCTATTCAAAAATACAAAAAGTAACACAGCACAGCTAGTGGCTATTTAAAGCGTGTATGAAATAAAATAATAGCAGTAGTATTAAAATAGCAGTAGTATTAAAATAGCAGTAGTATTAA
Organism: Nannobrachium achirus; assembly: GCF_963921795.1. Lineage (NCBI taxonomy): Eukaryota > Metazoa > Chordata > Actinopteri > Myctophiformes > Myctophidae > Nannobrachium > Nannobrachium achirus. Next base: position 4,281,367 of record NC_137825.1, on the reverse strand, counting down.
AGAGTACCTTGACAGACTTGAGGTCTGATAGACCCAGAACAGTTAAGTAGAATGACTGGCACACCTCGCCCATTAACATCTTCAAGACACCTGACACCTGGAGAGACAGAAGAGGGGGAAAAGAGCAAATAAGACAAACCTACAGTACTGCAAAGGCCACATTTCTTCTCAAATCGACCTTTCAAGAAAGATTCATACCATATATTATATTTCTGATAGAATTATGAAGATTGCCCAAGAAATTGCACGTCTTTACAGTCCAAAGACTGAAAATAGCAGATAGCTCAGTGGCCTGAAAAGGTTGAGAACCACTAGTCCTAGTGGACTCATACTGTGCCATAGTGTCATAGTAAATCAGTGTCATACATATTGTGTAGAAAACCTGGAGACTGACATTCAGTAACTGGGTCTTATGATCACAATGACATTATAATGGTGTGGGGAAAAAAACGAAATAAAAAATGTGTCACATATGTGAAAAGTCTATATTTACACAGCAAAGACCTAACAAAAGAACATGGCATGGATGCACCTGGGCCGTATCCTCAGTGATGTAGCCCAAGCTCAATGGGGTCATTGGGGTCTCACAACATCATAACCCTCACTTGGGTGACCCAGCCGGGGTTGATCAAGTCCCGACTTTACGTCCCGGTAGCTACTCACGTTCAGTCCTATTAAGGAAAGACAGGACCATTCACTCCACCGCTCCGGAACTACTCTGCCGAGACTGGGAGAGGACATCTGGCGCATGGAGGGACTAGGCTCTGTGGATTGACTCCTGTCCGGGCCCCTCCTACGTCTCATAATATAATGTATCTCTCTGAAGCCCACCTCATACAGGCTGATCAGAAGCCTGTGGGAGTCTCCCCTCCGCTCCTCCAGGCGCTGCAGCAGCAGCTTGTGGGCCAGCGTGCCTTGGGCCACTCTGTTGTGGAGCCGCTCCAGACGGCCGTGGGTCAGGTAGTCCTGGATGTCGAAGCCGTTCTCAATGAACAGACGCACAAACTGGGGCTTGTCATGGACCAGGGCGTCCGTCATGCAGGCCTTCAGGTCCTGATTCTGTTGAAACATTTATGTATTTATTTTTTGAAAAAATAAAATAACACCTGTTATTACCCGGCTTGTTAAAATGCTTGATTCTGATTGGTCAGTTGCTGAAATCAGAGGTCTGTTATTTCTGGATAGCTCCGCTCTATAACAGACCGCTGCCTAATCAAAGACTCAGAGCACCTGCTGCAGTCAAACTGCGCAGCCTGCGCTGCATGAATTTAGAGCCGTATCCAACATGTCAGCCATGTAAACAACCACACAGCGACATTTAGAACTAAACATTGATCTCAAGAATGTTTTTTAAATTATTTTAAGCGAGAAATAGACGACCTAGTATCAGAAAATGGATTCTATCTAATCAGCACTTCCTTGTTTTCCAAGGCGACCGTGTCGCGCTGGGAGGACGCCCAGCGCAACACTTGTGGAACACTTCCAGCCGTCTATAAACAAGGAAATACTTCGTTTTGTTTTTAGTTTTGAGTCAAATTATTAATTTTATTTAGTAGCCGGGTAATAAGCGGGATAAATACTGGCTCCTTGGGGGTTCCTCCCTCCTTGGGGGTTCATCCCTTCGAACTGATAACTCCCTCGGCTGGCGCCTCGGGAGTTATCAGTCCGTCGGGATGTTATATCTGGACAACCCCCGCGGAGCCAGTATTTATCCCTTACATAACAATCGATCATTTTATTGTAGAATGTGGATTTTGACAATTTCAGCGATGAAAATAATAATGTAGTTTGCACTTGAATTTTTTTTTAAAATCTATCTGGGTATACAACATGATAAGTGTTGTAGAGTGTGTGAGTGAGTGTGCGTGCGTGCGTGCGTGCGTGCGTGCGTGCGTGTGTGTATAGTTGGATATTTCTAAAGTAACTATATTTCAGTGCCACTAGGGCTAGTGGTGGTAGTATTTATATGCATGCATGAACACCCGCAGTTATTATTATTATTATTATTACCCTTATTATATTTTTTCGAATTTTCTGTTCTATCCCGGGCTGACGAAATGTTTGCTTGCTCTGGGCTGAAATGGACTTTAAACTAGCGATTGAAAACATAAAAGTGTTGATGAAAAGGTTTACTAAGGTAATAAAATCAAGTGTAAAGTTCGGCCCAAAACCCCACTGACTCGTGTTGATATTATAATGTATTGCTGCCAGAGAGGGTGACATCTGCCAGGACAGGAACAGCAGGCTGAACGAGAACCAGGAAGTGAGCTTCATTTCTTGGGAATGGGGTTTGGTTGTTTCCTCACCGTCCAGTGGGTGGCGCCGTTGAAGAACTCACTCTTGGCGAAGTCCACTCGGTTCCAAGTGACTGCTTGCTTCAGCTCCTCCATGTCAGGTCTGGCATTGCAAGATGCATGACCTTTACTGGCTGAAACATGCACGCACGCACGCACGCACGCACGCACGCACGCACGCACGCACACACACACACACACACACACACACACACCATCTTATGTTGACATCATAATGAATGTACTAGTCCACATTTTCTCACCTCCCAGAAGTAAGAACTATACTAGATTCAATATTCAAGATTGCTTCATTAGTCATTTGTTTTCCATCTGCAAACAGCTTCAGGAACAACAATCTAATAATAATAACCTCCTGGTTAAGGACAGCAAAAAACTAAACAAAAAAACAAAACTTAAATAAATAGTGCAGAGAAATACTCTATCGATCTAAAAAAAAAAAAAAATCCTAAAATAACTGAAAAATTCATGTAATAAAAAAACAAGGATAAACAAATAAAAAAAGGTATTAAACCGGAATGAAATTCATCTACAGAGCTCATCGCAGTCTAATGCATAGGAACGGGGACTGCCCCATAGGTGGAACTCCCGTTGGGTAGAACAGTGTCGGCAGGTTGGATATAATCACGCGCGTCATGGTTACTGAGGTTAGGTTTAGGGTTAGGGTTAGAGTTAGACATAGTTTTACTGAGGTTAGGATTAGAGTTTGGTGGTCGATCCAAAGGGTGTTGGACCTAATGACATGTTACCCATAGGAACTATCAGAATATAATATCATATATATATATATATACCTCGCGCCAGGGCCTTGAGCAGGACTATACCAAAGTCTTTGGGCTTCTCCTGATCTCGACGGTAGATTGTTATCAACTTCCTGTTCTTATAGATGCTCAGAGCCTGAGTGTCAGGGTCAAAGGTCACAGGAGGGGGAAATCAGCTATTTATGCCATTATACACGGACTGTAAACAGGAACTCAGTGATATTCTGATGCAGTTCAGTTTAATAATGTGACGTAATAACATGCTTAATACATTCCACTCCAATCAGTCTACACATACAGTTCATCTAAACATAGCATTCCTCAATGCAGCATGAAAGGTGTGGTTACATTACAACATTACTACATTTCACTTGCACTGGTCCATCTTGGGAGTTTCAGGAATATTCCAAAAGCATCATTATGTTTTTGCATTGCAATAGCGGTACACCACAGTGGGCTGTATGAAGTGGAGTGCACTAGGTTTTTAAAAAGTGCTATTTCGACAATGGCTTCAATGGCTTACTACTGTACTATACTGGCGCTGCACATCATCATCATCATCATCATCATCATCATCACAGAGATCACCCATGATTATATGTGACCCAGATATTTAAACCTTTTCACAAACTCTAGTACTTCACCTGCCAATATATTTCCTACTTCTCTAGAGTCAGATAAGGTCAAGGATGTCTTGTTTCATGACACTGCATGCTATTTGAATGTATGTTAGGTAAGCTTAATAGGTAGTTTAGCTTAGCCGGATGTCTATGGGATCAAGTACAGCAAGCAGTGGTAGCAAAAAGGGAGTGGCGGTTGCCATGTCCTGTTGCCCCAAATGGCGCCCCATGGCACCATCCTCTGCCCTCACCTGTTCAACAAGATGCTCTGTCTGTTGCTCTTCAGAAGGGAAGTGTCTCCTGATCTGTTCTGCCACTCTGGCCTTCAGATCAACACCACCGTCCTCTCCCCCGCTGGAGGACTGGACAGCAGGCGATAGGTTCTCCAAGACGTCACTCAAGAGGTCGGCCGCGCCTCCCGAATACGCCAGCACCAGCCAGGGTGTGGCGCTCCTCAGAGAATCATCCACCCGCTGATGGAGAGGGAATGGGGAGGTGAGAGAGAGAGAGAGAGAGAGAGAGAGAGAGAGAGAGAGAGATGAGAGGGAGGGAGGGAGGGAGGGAGAGAGAGAGAGAGAGAGAGAGAGAGAGAGAGAGAGAGATGAGAGGGAGGGAGGGAGGGAGAGAGAGAGAGAGAGAGAGAGAGAGAGAGGGGGGGAGGGAGGGAGGCAGGGAGGGAGGGAGGGAGGGAGAAGGAGTAATATAAAACAAATATGTTTTACTTAAGTCGGCAGGTGTGAAAAATGTAAGCAATTTACCCCGAGTGAGAGGACATTATGCTCTCATAATGTCCGCAGTGAGTGTGTTATCGGACGAGGCGCAGCCGAGTCCGATAACACACTCACTCAGGACATTATGACAGCATAATGTCCGACCCCGAGTGGTAAATAGCTTTTCTACCACTTTTTCCCGTATACATGAAAGAAAACACATAGTTGTAACTTGGAAGGATCTTAAGTTACAATTATTATTGCCTATAAAACTTCCGCGAGACAGCAGATAGTTCCACAAACAACATCTTCTACTCACCAACAGATGGCGCCAACTCCATACTAATCCATGCGTCTAGCTTACAGCTAAGCTAACGTCAGTTAGAAGTACCGTTCCGGCCGTAAATAGAGGCTGTTCGCTTCCAGAAAGGCATAGGTTCAGAGAAAAGGGGCTTTAAAGTTGGCGGATTGCATTGGATCCAAATAAATCGGCGACTATAGCATGCACGTTAGTAAACATAGGACCGTTGCCACCGTCATTTGTTGGTTGGGGGAAAGGTGTTCCGACTACCTCCTGAAGTCCCCGGATGTACACTGAGGTGCATTGATCTCGGACAAGTCCTCATACAACTTTGCGGCAGTTGTTTTGTCATAACCTCCGGAATTTAGCCAATCAGAATCCAGTATTTGAACACGTGACTAGAAAAAGTGGTAGAAGCTATGTTTTTACCTGGCCTCTAGGGCAGGGGTTGTCAAAGTGGGTGACGGGGCACCCTGTGGTGCCGTGACGGCAGTCCAGGGGTGCCGCGAGATAATTTGATAATATTTGGAATTTATTTGGACACTTTTTTTAAACTTGAAGTACAGTTATTTTCAGTCAGTTCTAACCAAAATGGCTATTATCTCAATGTTTTCCTCTCAACAATCACTAAAATATCATTACTGTCGGGCAGAAACCTCTATCGCACAAAACTAGTAAAAACAGCAGATCTACAAGCACACAACGCCTCACGATGTGAGGCGTTGTGTGCTTGTAGATCTGCTGTTTTCACTAGTTTAGTAAATTACGCTTTTGGACATACGACAACGATGATATGCTATAAATATAAGGTGCTGGGAGTGAAAATTATAATGTAGGGGTGCCTCGGATTAAAAAAAATCACACCTGTGTGAACTGAGCGGTGGTTTACCCACCAACCACCCCCCCTCCCCCCTTCCCCCCTGTGTGTGTGTGTGTGTGTGTGTGTGTGTGTGTGTGTGTGTGTGTGTGTGTGTGTGTGTGTGTGTGTGTGTGGCCTGGCCTGAACAACAGCGCCCCTCCCTTAACATGTGTGGTCATAAAAGGTACTGCAGGCCTGCAGGCTAAATACAGACAGACACACACGCACACACACACGCACGCATACACACACGGCCACGTATAGGAGACGGTGTAACCACCGCTCAAAAAACGTTTGGGAACCTCTGCTCTAGGGAGTGCACATACAAAGTTATACGCTGAACGGTGCAGTTATGGGTTAAACAAGCCTGTTAGCGCCACCATGAAGCTGATTTAATTTTTTTATAGTGGCATTTCTTCCTCTGCCTAGTGGAACATGCGTGCACAATTTCACCAAAAATTGGAAGCCAATCTTGGCCAATCAGGATGGAATATGGAAAATCGGACATATCCATGTTGTTCACATGACTGTAGAGATACTGTCTACCGATTTGCTGGTAACAGAATGGACACACACACACACACGCACACACACACGGAGACACACACACACACACACACACACACACACACACACACACACACACACACACACACACACACACACACACACACACACACACACACACACACACACACAGAGAGACACAGAGAGACACACAAACACACTCTCTGCATTGCCTTTCGGCCTGGTGGAGACAATAAAGGTAAAACACCTTTATTGCCCTGTAAATGTGTGAGTGTACCTTCAGCATGGTTGCCTCTCCTGATATGAGCACACAGAGGACAGGAATGTTAATGCTGCCACTGCCTGAAAGACAAAAGGAATTTTAATGATATCATAACTCAGATGTGGTCTCTAGTTGTTCAGCACATTATCCCCTGCAGTTAAAATTGCTTGGTGTTTTTACTACTTGTAAGTCACCCTTTGATCCGGTCATGGCAAAATAAAACCCAGGATTATTTTATTTCCAGAAAGGAACAAATCCCTTACGTCCAACTAGGGGGTGAAAAAATACAATATCACAATATTCTTCCAAGCTGTATCACGATAACACGATCTTATCACGATTATTTTTCATGTTCGTTTTTATGGTTATTTTTCAAGTTACTTTTTAACAGTACAACCACCTACAAGGTAACACAAACTAAAAGAAAAAGGACTAACAGACCATTTAGACCAGTGGTCCTCAAAGTGAAGTCCAGGGACTCTCTGGGTTCCTTTTGGGAGGTCTAAATTTCACCCTTACAAGACCCTTACAAGAACTCTGACAGTATACAAATGAAACCCTTACGGGTCCATTTGGTTTCCTTTGTATACTGTCAGAGACTGAGTTAAGAGGAGACCTTGACATTGTAAAGTTTGAAAACTACTGATTTAGACCAAATGCAGGTTTAAATTAATTCTGCAATGAATCTCTGTTTTACCAATCCAGCAGGATTTTTTTACAAGGCTCTCCCTCATTGTATAACAATATTATACGATATCTCTGAGAAGGCATATCGTGGATACATTGTATCATCTCAGCGACATTTATCACCATATCGCCCACCCCTACGTCCAACCATCTCTTACCCCTGATGCCAGTGCGTTGGTGGGAGATGTGTTCCTCTAGCTTGGCCCTGAAGATGGTCTCTCCTCCCCTGAGACCAGGTTCCCTCCCATCATCCACCAGCAGGAAGGCCCCATGGTTGTTGTCTAGGCAACAGGAGTCACCGGTTGTTTCCTCGACAGAGTACTTGGTAGGACCGCTACCCTGAGGTGGAAGAGAACGTGTAAGCTCCACAGAATGGCAGTCTGTGTGTGAGTGTGAGTTTTCTTTATTGTTTTCTCTTTAAAAATATATAGTTTATAAAGCTTGGCTAGATAGGAAGTCATAAGAATGAGTTGTCAATGCCCCTGGAGGATGAATTTGTTAATGCTCTATACCAGGGGTTCTCAAACCTTTTTAGGCCGTGACCCCAAAAATAAATAAACCACTATTTGAACACACTGACAAGCACTTGGAATTGTAGGTATTACATTTAATGTGAAAATAGCTGATCTACAGACGTTGTGAGCATGTAGATTGGCTATTTTCACAATGTTCGCCTCTTGCTTACTTAATATTTGACAGTTTGGCCAGTCCTGTCGAATATTCGACTATTCGAATACTTTGAGGTCGAATAAGTCGAATACTAAAAATCACTATTCGTGAATGCCCTAGTGTGTGTGTGTGTGTGTGTGTGTGTGTGTGTGTGTGTGTGTGTGTGTGTGTGTGTGTGTGTGTGTGTGTGTGTGTGTGCGTGCGTGCGTGCTTGCGTGTTCACACCATAGAATGTGCCATTTAACACCATAAAATGTAGTAGGCTACACTGGATCACTGGATAAATTGGCCCATGTCATTACTGCCATTACCTCCCTCTCCTCTGCATGCAGTACCGGTATATGCTGTAGCACAAACAGCCTAAAATATTAACTTAAGATGAGGGCAAAGTAACTCATTTCATTTGACAGCTTCAGTCCATGCCATGTAAAATGAGTAATATGTTCTCATTACATGTAAAAATTAAAAATAATGTAGAATTACATTTGTTTCAAATTATAACATTCAAAATAAGGTGCTAAGGGTCAGAATAAATGTAAATATAAATAGATTAACATAGTTCCTTCCTATAGCCTACATGTTCCATTTCAAAATTCCATACTTTTCCAGACAAAGATTACCAGATTTCTCTTATTGATTCGTCAGACCATATTTGATATGCAATTATGAATACCGGTAGCTACCTTTAGTTGCTTATTATGTAAATATATCTAGTTTCAAAATCTAACTGTACTTGACCAAGACATGACCAAAATAGGAACGCCACTTTAAAAGTGGTTAACACTAAACCCAAAGCCAAAACAGAACAATGTTATTGAGATGTTGCCATGTACATTTTAACTAACTGTATACCTTCAATCCTTACAGTAACAGAAGGGATGTTCATACAATTCACTAGTGAACTAGAAAGGAGAACTAAACTCTATTGACTTTGCTTTATTGGCTGTTAGATTAGGAAAACCATATCAACAGAACACTGTTTAATAAAATGGCCATAAATAAAGTCACTCATACACAGGCGAGTTTCCACTGTCAAATCTCTCTGCCCAACAAGGGGTAGGGTAAACAATGACATAAACTAACAGGTGCAGTGCTACCTATACTGTTACTGATTGTCCCTCATTATGTTTTGAATACAAAGGTTGGCAGAGGGAGAGCAGCGCCCAGGATTACAGCTTAGGCAAATGGCACTGGGTGAGAAATGGGTTTGTGGCATGAATACAATTTAAAAATAACACAAAAATAACTGATACTGAATTGGGGAAAAACAACCTTCTGTGTCTCTGCAGCAGAGTCTATTGAAATGACAAAGAACACAGACGCCAAACGATAAGGAAGACATAAGGTTATCCTTTAGCCTTAGATACACACAAACTAACATAAATAAAGTGAATCCAACACAGAATGTTTGTTTCTGTGTTGGAGTCACTTTATTTATAGTCATTTATTAAACAGTGTTGATATGATTTACCTAACAGCCAAGAAAGCTAATACTAAGTCAATTTATTTCTCCTTTCTAGTTCACTGGTGAAGTGAAATAAATTATAATAACGATGATATAAAGAGCTTACCGGGTAAGCACTTTATATTATATTTATGGAGATGTGCGGAAGTCCAAACACTACATGGGGAAGTGTCTCCATGAAGGAAGGCTGTCATAGAAACTCAACTGTCAGAATCAATGACATAAATGAACTGCATATGCCTGTACTGCTTCCTCATTTACCTACACTTGGAATTGGAGACATAATAGTTTGACTCAGTCCCAAGGATAAATATTGTGAAAATGGCCAATTTGGCCAAAATGGTAAACAGTGGCAAATATTATACTTTCTATTCCACTCCAATTATTTGAAAGCTTTAACTAATTACAATGTAGATTCTGATTATTATTACAAAACATACGTTAACCACTTCAGCCTGTATACAGTAGCCTACTTAGTTCATGCAGGACACAAGAGTCTTGCCCGCCTCAACTGTAATCTTTCATCACCCCATATGGAATCAATGGGGGTACATTTATTGTAAACATTTTTGTCTTAGGAATGCAACAAAAAACAATAAATATGAATGAACTCAAGTCTCCGTGGCGTGAGTAATCAATAGAAAAAAGAAAAAAAAACATCTTGGGGGTGAACTACTCTTTTAAAGGACAACTTTAGTTTTGTACAACAAGGGTTCATATTTTAGATTGCAATGAAAGAATTATAAAAGATGAGTCTTAAAATGATTTCATTTACTTCTTTCTATTTAGAAATTCTTATTTCAGTGGGTGGGGCATGCGTACAAGTGGCTAAATATGTCATTTTACACAGACTAAGCCCATTCCCAAGATACAACGCAACCTTTCAAGGTTGTATGTTACTTATGGGGGCTAGAAGTGTTACTGTAAATAGCAATAAAGAAACTGCTGGCTTATTGTGTCTAAAAATACATATTTAGCCACTTGTACACATGCCCCCATGCGTACGCATGCCCCACATTTTAGCACGGTAAACGCGATAAAACAATGGAACGAAGCATTTTAACACTCACTTTTTCTTTTCTCTAATTACAATCTAAAATATGAACCCTTGTTGTAAAAAAGTTGTCCTTTAAGTAGAAAATGTGGGTACTTCTTCCACCACTGGCGCATACCTGAGGGTTGACCAGCTGATGTCGGTTGTGCACGAGGCCCCAGGCAGCGATGCCCAGCGCAACGACCATGTAGTCGTCAGAGGAGGCGGCCATGCTGTTGTAGTCCCTCACGGCCTCTCCTACACATCTCCCTACGCCTTCACACAAGCCTTCTGTCACGATCCAGGCTCCTGGATATGCATAGTGTGTGTGTGTGTGTGTGTGTGTGTGTGTGTGTGTGCGTGCGTGCGTGCGTGTGCGGGTGTGTGTGTGCACGCATGTGTTTTGTGAAATATGAAAATGATGTGATCAAGAGTGAGATAGAGAGAGAGATAGAGAGAGAGAGAGAGAGAGAGAGAGAGAGAGAGAATCTTTATGAATTGAGTAAAAAGGACCCTACTGTAACCCCCCTATGTGAACTGCTAATACAGCATTCAATCAATCAAAACAAACTGATTCAATTCAATTTAATGTGATTCAATTCACACACACACACACACACACACACACACACACACACATGCACACACGCACGCGCACACACGCGCACACACACACACACACACCTACAGTACCTGTTCTTTTCAAGACTTTGACCAGTCCCTCCCTGAGGAACTCCCGAACCCAAGTCTTGACCTTTGAGCGACCCTCTCCTCCCACCACAGACACCACCAGGTTGGCGGTGGACAAGCCCCACCCTCTTTTGGACCTGTCCCGGGTCATCAGGTCGTAGACGATGGACGGGTCTGTGTCCCAGGACAGACGCAGGAACTGGGTGATCAAAGAAGAAAATAAAACATAAACCAAAAACAACTACTGTAGAAACAAGCAATTCTGGGGAAGTGTAAGTGTGGTTATATCATAGACTGTAAAAAAGAATATATGGATGGTGCGAAGCCATTGCTTTCTATGCGGCGAAAATGACGCTTTTTTGTCCCTTGTATGGGTGTCGCCATCATTGTTTGAATGGTACCCCAGGAATCATAAGGAATGCTATTGGCTGCCAACGGTCACGTGCAACCGCAGGGATACATGGGAGAATGTGGTCGGAGCCTCCCGAAATAAAGCACACGAAGAAGAACACAGCCGGCTGGTATCAGTTTAGTTGGCCACACCCCCCGCAACTTTATCATCAATTTTAACATAAATGGGACCATATTGCACAAAACGCATATCATGGTAATTGAAAGGCAGTTTTTCACTAGCGACAGGAACCATAAAGTATGTATGACGATGTTTATTAATAAGGTTAGGAAATCAAAGGGAAAAATGAATGGGGTGCAGTGGAGAAAACATCTTTTCGGTACCTCGTGGGGGGAAAACAGCGCAATTAGCGGCCAATCAAGGGATCTTTCTCTTCCGGGAAAGCTTCATGAATAATCCAGCCAACAACACCCCTGGGTTATATTGACGCAGGTTGTGAGGAATCCACCGGGAAATGAATTCCGTCTTACTATTTATATTCTATATAGTGATGTCATGTGAAGCATGACCAAAAGCTTCACTTTTACATTCCTGCAAAAGTTTACAAAAAGCAGTTTCACTTTTCTGGCAAAAAAAAAAACTCTCGGGCAGAGAAGAATATTGATGATGGAACGTGTGGTTGCCTATAGCAACCACACTAATAAAACAAACAGTTTTGTACACACACTGTTCTATTTCCGCCCCACAGTGACAATAGCGACCTTAAGCTACAGATGACAACGGCAATCGGAAATGATCCGCGCTCGATAGATAAACCTGCCGTCGCCGCAGCCGTCTCTACTACGGCAGAAGGTCCCTTCCCACGTAGCGCCTACTCCGTCTGCTGCGTGTACGCGTCGCCATGGGAACCAAAGCGTTCAGTGAAAGGGGTGGGAACCCGTCGCCGCCGAGGCTTTGCTTTACCATTTTGATCGCTACAGCGATTACGTCATAGCAGCCGTAGTCCGCCTGGCGTTGCCGTCCTGAAAATCATCTAGCTTAAGGTCGCTAATGTGATAGAAGGTCAACTGGGTTAAAATAATGCAGAGCTGTACACAGCATGCATTTAATTTCACAGGAGTGTCTGGTTTATTTACAGTTCACACAGTGTGTGTGTGTGTGTGTGTGTGTGTGTGTGTGTGTGTGTGTGTGTGTGTGTGTGTGTGTGTGTGTGTGTGTGTGTTGTCGCGGGGTAAAGTTATACGACCCTACAGTCGTCCCCTATAGGCCTCTGTCTAACAGGTCTACTCTTAAAGGAGTCATCCAGACCAAAACACATATAGGGTTAAATCTGTCTTTTATCATACCCCTTTATACCTGCTTTAGTCGATTTTTTTCATAGCTGCCCCTGTTGCTAGATTTCGGCTGCCCCTGTTGCTAGATTTTGCGGGCCCTCTCATAACTAACAGAGTAGATAGACTTTATACTAGTGCGGTTATTTCTTCAGCTTCAAAGTTAGTATTTTTTTACTGGATTGTGTTTACACAATGTCCTGAGACCAACCAAACCACTGTTTTGACCTCACAGGCACCCTTACTTGTCAAACGGCTTCTGCTCTGCACCAGAGCAGGGAGAGGCTAGAAAGGGAGGGGAGGGAGGGGTCGGTTTGACAAGTAAGGGTGCCTGTGAGGTCAAAACAGCGGTGTGGTTGGTCTCAGGACGTTGTGTAAACACAATCCAATAAAAAAATACTAACTTTGAAGCTGAAGAAATAACCGCACTAGAATAAAGTCTATCTACTCTGTTAGTTATGAGAGGGCCTGCGAAATCTAGCAACAGGGGCAGCCGAAATCTAGCAACAGGGGCAGCTATGAAAAAAATGGACTAAAGCAGGTATAAAGGGGTATGATGAAAGACAGATTTAACCCTATGGGGAACGTGCGTATGACGTTTTGTAGGCCGATTTGGAGTTATCGGCCTACAAAACCAGCGCCATTGCTGAGGGGGACCAGTCAAAAAAGAAAAAGAAAAAAAGCTGTAGTTGCTTCTTGTCGGTGAGGTGGTGTGTAGGCTAGGCTGGCTGTGTACAAGATTTCCACAAGAGCTGAGTGTGTGTGGCTTAGATCACTCTTCTCCTATCTCTAACTTGGGTGTCTGTCACTCTAATTTAGTAATAGGTGGACAGTGTTGCATTGTTGGTGCTTTAACAAGTGCACTGAAGCATTAATATGTTCTCATTTCCAACTTGAAGCAACAGCTACTGAGAGATCAGATGTTGAAACATTTTCCAGTGACTAAATATAAAATAGCCTACAATAAAAAAAAAGTGTCCCCATTATGCAAGTAAACAACATTCGATTGTGGTTTAATAAATAGGCTTAGGCCTAAAGAGATTATATTTTAATCGGCAATGCAACACAGGTCCCGTCTTACTCACAAGACAAAGTGAAGCTCACTCGACCATTTCTCTCTCTCTCTCTCTTTCTCTCTCTCTCTCTTTCTAGCTTACAACTATTACAAACAAACGGAAAATGACTTACCTCTGTAGATAGAAAATAGCCTAAAAGCATTCCTTTCTCCCTGGCTTTTGTTTCAATGTTAATATTATAGATTCCTAGGCAACCAACCAGCAGCATTGGACAATAATAAGTCTACATAATTACATGCTAAAGTTTACACCGCTCTGACTTCTGACAGTGCCTGTCAATCAGTTCACACAGCTGCAGACAGTATGTTAGATTGAGTAGACCTCACCACATGAAAGGCAGAGGCACGCATGGACTTTTAATAGCCTAATAATAAGCTAAATGCTCGGGTCTCTCTGAACCTCGGAAATAAACGGATTTCAGGACAATGTCACAGGTCTCAAAAAAAAAAAAAAAAAAGAATCAGAACGGGACGGAACTGGACAAGACCATTACGGGGCCACTCGGGTTTGGTTTTGTAATTTGGCATAACACATAGGCCTATATTTCTATTTAATATATTATAGGCTAGAGCATTTCTCTCTCTCTCTCTCTCTCTCTATCTCTCTCTCTCTCTCTCTCTCTCTCGTCTGTTGGATAATTAGAGAAAGCACACCTCTCTCTCTCAATACAAAGTGATCCTTGCTTGACCACAATGTTCTCTCTCAGATGATCTGGGTAAAGTGGCAGAGTTGACTGAAGTGTCTAGGCTAATACATATTACACGGGAGGTTGAGGCCAGTAAATCTGTCATAAAAATATATCTATTGAATATATTATAGGATATAGCCTACAATGAGATTGAGCAAACAGTTTTGTTTAAATAGAAAATATATCTGACGTGGCTGAACAAGGAACGCTGTCTGTCAGACAGACCCATGATGTTTACCAGGATAAGAAATAACACTAGAAAAGTTGTTATTTTGAGAGAGAAATGTCCCGCAAACTTTGATATGGTTTATTTTGATGATAACTGTTGTAGCCTACAACAATCTATCTCAATACATACTGTAATAGGATCGTCATGGGTAGGTTGTGTAAACGATAGTGCACTTATTATTATTACTAGAAGCAGCGTCTAGTCAGCGACCTGGCCAACTCGGAACAATGTAAATAGGGAATGAATGCCCCGCCCTTTAATGCAAACCCCATTATACCTGTTTTCATAGGACCCGTTTTGACCATCTGTCTGCCTGTGTCCATTTATGCCCATATATGGAGATATCTGTATCTGTCTGTCTGTCTGTCGGCGTCCATTTTATGTCCATATATGGAGATCACTGCAGTTATAGTTCTGGGTCCATTTTATGCCCAGATATGGAGATATCTGTCTATCTGCGTCCATTTTATGCCCATATATGGAGTATCTGTCTGTGCCTCCAACTGTGTTGCAGACACAGTGCCGGTTCCCCCTTTAATGCAAACCTCATTATACCTGTTGTCATAGGACCCGTTTTGAACATCTGTTTGCCTGTGTCCATTTATGCCCATATATGGAGATATCTGTATCTGTCTGTCTGCGTCCATTTTATGCCCATATATGGAGATCTTTGACCATCTGTTTGCCTCTGTCCATTTATGTGCATATATGGAGATATCTGTATCTGTCTGTCTGCAATCCATTTTATGCCCATATATGGGGGCATTCATTTTATGCCCATATATGGAGAACGCGCGTGCCCGTGGGACGAACGTTTCTCGAGATACGCGGATTACATACATACATCACACTCACAGAGATTTTTTGTTGACTCATGTGGCGTACGTGATGTCAGAGCCTTTTATGAAGTGATGTCACGATGAGTCAGAGCTTTCGCCGATTTCCTCCGGAACAGCCTGATGTCAACAATCAACCCCGCATAAGGAGATTCCGAACGTTTCACGCCGGTTCGGGAAAACCGCGCATCGGGTCGGGTCGAGACCCGGCACTGCACTCCGTGCCGCGGCGGGGAACACGCGTGCCGAATCTGAAGCCGGTGGGACGAACGGTTCTCGAGATACGCGGATTACAGACAGACAGACAGACAGACAGACACACACGCAGAGACTTCTCGCATTTATAGATAGATAAGTGACGTCCCTCGAAGATGGCGACGGGAAATACGTCATCTGGAGCGAAACTCCTCCCTAACTCCGCCTTACGCACGAATTCTATATGTGTTTTGGTCTGGATGACTCCTTTAATCTAATGAGTCAGCACTAAGCCATATAGGAATGTACTTAGCCTACTGCGTAAGGTACTCGTCCGGAATCTAACGGGCTTCCATCACATGGCCACCACCTGTCTGAATTATAGCACCTCGATTATGAACAACCCCCATAGTAATCAATAACTATAATCACCATGTTTAATGTCCGCTACCTTACTTAAATGCGTGCAAGTTGGTGAGTTTTACAGATTTATTCTTTAAGGCCTGTTTCCTACTTAGGCCTAAGGTGTTGTTTTAATTAATTGGTTAGAGTTAACCATTCAAGTAAAAGTTGTACAAAATCATAATATAATTGTCCCAAATATACAATGCCAACTTTATAGTTGGATTTCATAGATAACCTCAAATAGATAATAATTGTACCACCATAGAGATTTTACATAAGTCGATACAACTATACATCCAATTGAAGTTGAAAATTAAAGCGTTAGTACAAAATTCAATTGACTAATAAAACCCTAACCCAAACCTAAAAACCTAACCCTTCCTAAAAACTCACCCTCCGTTTCTATCATCCTTTTACCCGATCCAATTTTTAAGCAGAGAACCTAGGTGGCCAGTCTAATTATCTTCTCTGTAACAACTTATTGATAAGTGAGACAAGAGCTAAGTCCTAGCCCTGTTAGTTGATCTTTGACATTGTTTGCTATTGTCTGCTCTCCACCTCCCTTCTCCTCTCTGTTAGACAGGACGTGAAACAATACGACATCGGCTAGCACGTGGTACAGAGAAAGAGCTGGCTCCGTTCCCAGACAGGAAACAGTGAGAAAGTGACCATAATAACACCACAAAGATACCTTAATAACATGAATGATTCTACAAAAAGTTATAATGTAAATGATAACGTGCTAATTACTATTATAAGACATTATTCAGACAATGATTAAAATTATAAGGCTTGATTAATTGTAATCTCATTATATAACCCCTGATTATTCCTCATAACTGCTGTCTCCTGAGTGACCAAGTTACTTCTGCATTTGTTGTTTTTCCATTTCAGCCAAAATTCCCCCATGTGTGTCTCTTCATAACAGGATGTAAGTGTGTGGTAATCCGTCTGTACATTTCTTGTCACATTTAGCCTCATTTAGTCTTCAACAACCCACAAATAATATGTTGCATCCAGCATTTAAGCAGTATAAAGATGCTTGTCTTCAGCTTGATCTAAAATTCAGGGAAAACAGGGTTGAAAGTTGAATCGCTGATATCCAAGTCCAGTCTTGGAGTGTGCGCGCGTGCATGTGTATGTATGTGCATACCGGTATGTGCATTGTTCTCATTCTGTCCTGGTCTAATGTAGGAAAAAGAAAAGAGGGGGAAAATAAACACCTTGGTTTGAGTTTTAAATTCTTAAAGTAACCTTAAAGTACTATGCAATACATTACAAATAAATATTGTATCTCAAATGGATGATTTGAAATTGATTATGGAAGCACCATGAACCACAGAGAGTCAGATTCAGTCAGTCAGTCAGTCAGTCAGTCAGTCAGTCAGTCAGACAGACAGACAGACAGACAGACAGACAGACAGACAGACAGACAGACAGACAGACAGACACTTACATGACTGGGGCAGCTGCCTGCCGCAAACTGCAGCTCTCCGAAGGCGTCGGTGGGACGTTCAGAGGAGTGCTGGGCGATGTCCCACTGGGAGACCATGGCCGTGTTGAAGGACCCGTCCGGAGACACGTGCTCGTCCCACAGACGCCCACACTGGCATCGCGTGCCGTTACTGCGTGAGACGACAGGGTGGTGGTAGTACTTCAGCTAGACCAGTGGCTCCCAAACCTCTTAGCTCGAGACCCCCCCGAAAAAGTGAAATTTGATGTCTCCCCAGGACAAAAACTATGTGAAAATAGCAGATGCATGCATGTTGTTCCTCTTCAATTCATGTGGCAGTGCCAACTCTGAACTCCCTCAGTAATCGTAGCCCACTCCCTCTCTCCCCTCACATTAACCAAATGGCTGTTTGTCTGGTTTTCTTGTTTCCATGTTTTTTTTATTGTAGATAGTGGGAATGGTGTAAATGTCTTCATGTATTTATGTCTTGATCCTTGTTTTGTCAGAGCTGCAACACATTTCTGTATTGAAAGTAAATGCCACCAAACTGGTTGTGTGGCAATTAAAATAACTTAGCTTAAACTTGGCCTCAGATTTTGTCTCTCTGCAGCATGAACTGCTAAATAGCAAACAGCCCACAAATGGGTCCGTTTGAGAAACAGTGAACTAGACAGCCTGTCAGTTATCAAAATCATCATTCTGATCAGCTCCGAAAACACAACCACGTTATATGTACATTTTCAGCGACTTGACTTAATTGTCTCGTATAGGCTATACATCAGGGGTGCCCACACTTTTTAGACATGAGATCTACTTTTAAAATGACTAGCTCAACATGATCTACCCATCCAACATGTTTTAGCTGAGGGCCTGAGGGAGGCTTTGGAATAGCAGCACTGGCGTTACATTTTAGACAAACACACTTACTGTAAGGGGGAAATAAATTGGAAATACTGTGGGAAATGTCTTCATCCCATTCTGTATGGAAGTGGTAGGTTTTGGGGTTCTTTGTAATGCTACTGACTCTTCAACAAAGTATTGCATTGGAGGTTTGCCTACTTTAGAAGCCATGAAGGGAGCAGACAGGCCCTTCTTGATGTCATATTGACATATATTATTTTTTTTATATTTTAATTATATATTTTTAGAGGCATGTCATGTGGTCTACCTACACACCCTTGGTGATACTGGTAGATCACGATCTACCTTTTGGGCACCCCTGCTATACATAATACATTTTTTACAAGGGAGGTATTGTTTACCTGGAAGAATCTTCTACAAAGGTCGTGCACTCTCTTTTCTTGATGAGGATTGGTATCCAACTCTGAAAACATTTTTACACAGGTTATGCTGTATTATTATCAGCACTCTGCAATCATGACTTTTCATCTCATTCATAGGATATATCCCAGGGGTAACTTCATATAACTGGAGGGTTTTAGAACATTTGAGCTTGATCACACTACAGCGTCACGCAAAAGCATCAAAAGCACCACGTCCAGGGCTCTATTAACCATTGGGCCGGTGGGGCCGTTGCCAGGGGCCCTTGGCTCTCAGGGGCCCTTGGGGGAACTGGGCCGCGTGGTCATTGACAATTTACTCAAATTAAATGTATACGTTAATTAAAAATCGAATGTGTGGGCCCCTCCTCTGTTGTCTACAGGTGCTTTCTTGGCCCACAGATGATCATCATGGCTTAAAATCCGAGCTGGGTAGTGTGCGTCGGGAGGGAGGGGGGGTTATGGTGGAGGGTGGGGGGCCCTAAAAAAAATCATTGGCCCTTGCAGGGGTTAATCCATCCATGACCACGTCCACAAGCTCGAAACGCGTCGCAGCGAGCTTGTTGATCTGCTACTTTTCCAATTTTACAGTTGAATGCTGAAGGGTAACAGTTTTTCTAAAACCATAGGTAGGATTAAGAAGGCGTTTTAGAATTGGCCTCAGGTCTCAAGGCACGGTCACATCACACTTTTATTCTACCTAGGAGGGTGGTTTCTTCAATGCTTTTCAATGGGAATGGAGCGGTTTGCTGCCATTTGTGGATTTCTGTAAAAATAAAATATAAAAATGCTCCATTCCCATTGAAAAGCATTGCAGGGATATTCAGTGGTCCTCAACCTTTTCAGGCCACGACTCATATTAATGACTCATAATAATCATATTTTAACTGGGGACACCTCATCCTGGTGAGCACTAAAGCCTCTGTCATAGTCCAGGGTAGAGCTATCACCTCGCCGTGTTGTAGTTTCCTAGCTATCACCTATGCTTTGTCTTTATTTTTAGGTGATAGCTGAAAAACTACACCACGCTGAGGTGATAGCTCTTCACCCTGGACTATGATAGTCTTTAGAGTTGAGGCATTACATTTTGTATAACATGGTTCTATTGTGAAAATAGCTGATCTACAATCTAGATCTTTGGTCTTCCCAGTGTCTCTTCCAGCCCCCCAAAAAGCAATTCATTAACTCTAGGGCTCTGTTATGATCCAGGTCTTATGCCTTATGCCTTAACTTCTTTGCCTTTTTTTACTATTCTGAAAAACATTTTTAAATACTTCAAATGCTGATCTACATCTGCACGTTGTGAGCTTGCAGATCAGCTATTTGAAATATAAAAAAAATATATGTATATATAGTAAAAAAGGCAAAGAAGTTAAGGCATAAGGCATAAGACCTGGATCATAATAGAGCCCTTCTGAATGGCCCTGTCTGAACGGTATCGTCCCCATTCTATGTCACATGTGGCTTTCCTATTGGGCCCCCTCAAGAAGGGGGCAGTACTTTTTGGGAGGCTATATTCCATTGAGACTATATATATGAGGTGGAACCATGACCTAAAGTGGTGCTAAAATTGGAACTATACAGAGAAGATTAGCATGGTGCCATGCTAAAACTGGAACGATACAGAAAAGATTAGCATGGTGCCATGGTATCTTTTCTGTATCGTTCCAATTTTATTCAAAAGACAGCGAACGTTGCCAACAAAGGGCATTTTGGTATTGCATCTGTATAGCTTGGAATTAAAGACAGACAGAACATGAAATTTCAATATCTGAGTGGTTGTTTAGGCAAAAACCTGTATAAAACCGTATTATGGACCAATATTTATATTATATATATATATATATATATATATATATATATATATATATATATATATATAGGCCCCTTTAAATTGTCACTTTAGAAATGTAGATACCCTCTATCTATACACTTAAACTCAATGTTGGTTTGTTTACTGTTGAGTGAGAAAACAACATTGCACATTCACACATCTGGGGACCTCCCAAAATAATTTGCGGACCCCCCTGGGGGTCCTCCTGACCCACAGGTTGAGAACCACTGGGTTAAAGAAGTGTGTGGAGAGAGGATGTTATGTCATATCCTAAACCTAAACCTAAATGATGCCTTCATTGTGAATTCACCTGCATACAAAAACTCAACCCGCACATTCCTGCCTGACATGCCACACACATTTGCATCCTTTCCCCCGATATCATTATTGGTTCTTTTGAATATATACTCTTATATACAGTACTCTTGTAGAACGGTCTCTGCCTGGTATTCCTAAATGTATAACCTCTGTAAACTATGCCTAACCAGTTAATTCCTCATCTTAACCTCAGTAAAATGGTGCCTAACCCTGATGTTTTTTTTTCTTTCTAACCTTATTCTCAGTAAAACAAATAAAATAATATAAGAACCGCCACACCGAGAGGTCGGCGTTAGGTCGGCAGTGAAGGGTGAGCATTTTTTGGGGTGAGCGATCTGGTTACTCTTCATTTCCACTACGACCACCTTGGTGCCCTTCATGTCTATGCCCACCTGGTTACCCTTCATGTCTATGCCCACCTGTCGCTCTTCATTTCGCGTCTCGGTGTGACTCCCCTCTTCCTCGTCACTCATGTCCTTGTCGTTTGTGTCCCAGACAGCGGATTCAACGATCTTTAATCAAAATAACCAATCAAGAATCAAGAAGGGTCATAGTAATTCATACATACAATTAATACTTAAAAAAAAAAAAAAAAAAGAATACTAAACTATAAAAACCCTCTGTCATTGAATCCTGTACATCTACTTATAACAATATTACAAAGTATATTATATTCACTGTTGATTGATATTGGGTGAACTATCCCCTAATGCCACGTACACAGAATATATTCTTAATTCCGTTTGCCTGGTTAAATAAAGGTTAAATAAAACTAAAACAAAACAATACATATAGAGTGGCCTAAATGTACACTGTACATGGACAGAAGTATATATATATATATATATATATATATATATATCCACAAGTTTCCCCGGGAGTTTACTGGAGACTATCAGGACCAAACTTCCGGGTTTAACAGCAGACATACAAGCTCACGTCGCATCGCAGATGCAACCCGTTGTGAGCTTGTAAATCGGCGGTGGAAGCTCGGTGCAGACGTCTGCGCAATGCACTATGGGGCGTTGGAAACTCGTGGATATATATATATATATATATTTTTTTTTTCCTTCTATTAGTATTGATTACTCACCCCATTAGTCGGGGGCCCCAAGGCAATACAAGGACCGTTTGGTTCAGATTCTCGCAAATTCGCCAAATTTGGCACAGATGTTGTCCATAACATACTTAATCATTTTAAGATGGGTGCCAAGATGGGCACCCCATGGTACTGCCGTATTGCGCAATCGAATTGGGCTCCCATTGACTTTCTATACAGGAGGAAAATACCCAGAAAAAGATTTTTTTTCTGGGTATTTAAGGAGGATCTGAGGGGTCTAACTAGGGGTTTGTCATGATGCTGAATCCATTGCAGGCATTTGTTTTGCACAAAAAACTTTCCGTGGGCTAGAAATGGTCTCAGAAAACAATACACGTATGAGTATTCATGTTAGTCGGAGGCCTTAGGGTTTTTTTTTTCTCGTGCTAATCAGTCTAAAAGTTCAAAATTTTGCACATGTAGCTCAGGGCATGCTCTAATTATTTAGCTAGGGTGCCCGAGTCTGCGACATTCGGGGTCGCCACAGCACCCAAAAAACTCTGAAAAGTGATGACTCATCACTTTTCATCACTAAAGTCGATGGGAGCCCAACTTGATTTGGCCGCTGTGGCGACCCCGAATGTCGCAGACTCGGGCGCCCTAGCTAAATCATTAGAGCATGCCCTGAGCTACATCTGTGCAAAATTTTGAACTTTTAGACTGATTAGCACAAGAAAAAAAAACCTAAGGCCTCCGACTAACACGAATACTCACCCATACGTGTATTGTTTTCTGAGACCATTTCTAGCCCACAGAATGTTTTTTGTGCAAAACAAATGCCTGCAATGGATTCAGCATCATGACAAACCCCTAGTTAGACCCCTCAGATCCTCCTTAAATACCCAGAAAAAAAAATTTCTGGGTATTTTCCTCCTGTGTAGAAAGTCAATGGGAGCCCAATTGGATTGCGCAATACGGCAGTACCATGGGGTGCCCATCTTGGCACCCATCTTAAAATGATTAAGTATGTTATGGACAACATCTGTGTAGCCGGGGATCCAGTCCCTCAAAATGGGAGAGTACCTGTGATGTTCTGCCGCACTTTTTATTTCTGTTTTATCTATTAGTTTGGTCATTAAGGTCCACAGAATGAGAGGCCTGCTCTGACGGAAACATCGCGAAAAAAGGTTATGGCCATTTGTATATTCACTGTCCCATTGACTCCACTACACAGGAATGGAAATATATTATTAAAAAGAAAAAATCTGCTCTAAGTAGCATGTGAGGGGTCAAACTGGAGGGTTTTCATGATTCTGAATCCATTGCAAGCATTTGTTTTGCACAAAAAACATTCCTTGGGCTAGAAAACGAACTAACAAAAGTGTGAAAAGTGATGAGTCATCACTTTTCACAGTCATCACAGTGATGAGTCATCACTTTTCACACTTTTTGGTTCGTTTTCTAGCCCAAGGAATGTTTTTTGTGCAAAACAAATGCTTGCAATGGATTCAGAATCATGAAACCCCTCCAGTTTGACCCCTTACATGCTATTTAAAGCAGATGTTTTCTTTTTTATAATATATTTCCTTTCCTGTGTAGTGGAGTCAATGGGACAGTGAATATGGCCATAACTTTTTTTCGCGATATTTCCGGCAGAGCAGGCCTCTCATTCTGTGGACCTTAATGACCAAACTAATAGATAAAACAGAAATAAAAAGTGCGGCAGAACATCACAGGTTCAACCCTATTCCTTGAGCTTTTGGGCATGTGGATCCCCGACTAGTGCAAAATTTGGTGAATTTGCGAGAATCTGAACCAAAATATCCCTGGGGCCCCCGACTACATGGATTCATGAATATTTTAGTTTTTGTCTCATTCCTAAACCAATAATTTGATGAGCAGCATGTGGTTCCCTATGGAGACACAAAGAGCCTGCTTTGTTCCCTATGGAGACACAAAGGGCCTGCTTTGTTCCCTATGGAGACACAGAGAGCATGGTTTGTTCCCTATGGAGACATAAAAAGTCTCCTCAAATTATTTGCTTGGGAATACGACAAAAAACATGAATTCAAGTCTCCACAGGGTGAGACACTAAATAATGGTGCAAATTACTGGTGAGCCAATGTCTCACGAGACTAGCCTATTTGAACAGAGGCAATCTTATCTTACATGTGGAGGAGCCGTATGGAGGCAGGTATAGATGAAGCTGCTCCGAGGGTCAGGGTAAGGAAAGGTTCTGCTTCTCCAAGGTAACCTGTTGGTCAGTCTGTCTCCACTAGTCCTGTCTCACTTTGTCCCAAGAGTCTCGGTACTCCCGTCATGATGTTTGCCGTCTCTCTGTCTGTCCGTCTGTCTTTGCATGTCACTGAACAGTGAACACCGGTCTGAATTCACCGCAGTTGCAGGTCGGCACAGTTTGTGGATTCAGTTCTGTTGCACGTCACGTGGTTCATGACAATTTACAGTTCCTCAAATTGCGACATTTTAACAGACCCCAACACTGTCACTTCCTCACATGCAAACCCACACACTTAATTCCCTTTCATACAAGATACAACAGTGTGACACTAAAGTAGATCTGCCATACACCATTTTAAAACAGCAGTGATATGATACCATGTAAGCTGTGGTAGACTTACAGTGTTTTCATTGATTGATTGAAGAATATTAGAAGTTTGCATAGGAAAGGGCAGTGCCGTGTGTTGAACTATTATGAACACTGTGGGTATCTTGAATGCTCTTTCTTTATGACGTCATCTTAATGCCTGTCAATCTTAATCAATGTGGGTGTGTGTGACAATGATGCTTTCAATAAAGTGTTCACGGCTGTGCCACTCATCAGTTACGCCAGTCGGGATGTGAACCCCAAGCAGTGAGTTTGGTCTCCTTATTCTCCGTGCTAGTCCAAGGCTTAGCCAGACCTTAGCTAGATATGGTTGTACCGCCAACACCGTGGCTTGGTATAAGCGGTATAAGCGACCGCCATTCGAGAAAGCTGGCAGAGAGCGCTGATTTGGCTGGCCACGGGTCTGGGAAAGGGTACAGTTGTTTCATGACAGTACACAGGTACAAGGTCAGCTAAAAGTAGGATACTTTTACTCCACTACAAAACATAGGCCTACATGAATCACTTTAGTCCCATTTTATACCTTGACTATGACGCGTTGTGAGCTATTTTCAAACATTCTGTACTTTTACTTTTGGTAATTCAAGTATAATTTCATGCATATACCATCTTTTTACGAATTGTCTTTCAGACATTCACTGTGCGTGAATAATATATCTGATTATGGGGAGGTATACTTTTTACAAGAAGAAAATAACCTCAACCTGAATTATTTGTCCATCATTGCAGATCGCTCTTTAATTAAATCGCATAACTCTTTTTCTAACATAAACATAGTAAGCCCTCTAAAAGAAAACCTCTTGTGAAAGTGAGGGCCCTCATAAAATAGGATAATGAGTAATGTCTACATTGATCAGATGCAGACATTAGGCCATTATCACGTGAAGAATACGGTAAACACATGTAAAGTTGTGTGCTGAGAATATACTCATCGCAACATCATGCTCAGTCACGGTGCTGACACGTTTATGCATTTTACACGGTTTATCATTATTACTGTTGCAACACTGTATCTGTGGTGTTAATAAAACACGTGAATAAATAATACACAAGCTTATAAAAAACTATTATATTCTTTAAAGGTGTATTCAGTGATAATGAAAGTGGCCGGGGGTCATCTTGTCCCTTACTGGCCTTACAGCGTGTGTAACGGAGGTGATCTGAACCTCCCCACCCAGCTTCGAACCCGGGTCTCCTACACGAAAGTCCAATATCTTAACCATCACTCCAAAGGGATATCCCCATGGGATGAGGGCAGATACTAGATTTTTGAGGCTTCAGGCTGGGGCTGCGACTCTCTCCGCCACTCTTGGAAATGTTTAGTTTTTTATAGATTTTTTACACCATTATAATGTTCTCGTTTTGATCATTAGACCCAATCACTGAATATCGGTAGGCCTACGTCTCCAGCTTCAGGATATGTATGATACTGATTTACTACGAGACTGGCATTTTATGAGTTCAGTATTTTACAATCTAGGCAATTAGCAGACGTTCTTAATTCAGAGCGACTGTGGTTCTCAAAACTTTTATTTTGACCATCATAACTAAACATCATAACATAACTACGGCCATACTCTACCCTGATTGGTCAAGGACTGGTTGGCCACCTCTGAAAACTGAATCTAGCTATACTCGTAACACGGGCCATGGTGGAAGTCCTTATATGGTCAGCACACATTCTAGTGAGGAGAATGAATGGAAAATGTACCAATTATATTTTTATTTGAATGAAATACAATCACTGAATATACCTTTAAAAAACAAATACTGCATGTGTAGCCTCCACAGTTAGTACCAGCCATGAACCAGCGTCAACAGCCCTGCTAATCGGGCTCAGCCCTATTAGCACGACTGGTTGTGGGTTGGACTGGCGAGTGGGAGTCCTGGGTTCAATCCCCGCTTCCGCGTATCACTACAATCTGGCGTTGTCGGCAGGATGAGGAGCGTGGTATCCTCGCGTGAAGGACAGGTCCACGTCGTGTGCGGCGTTCCGCGGCATGAAGTGTGAAGCGCGTGCTACAAAGATCAGGGGGGTGATTGTAGCCTCCACAGTTAGTACCAGCCATGAACCAGCGACAACAGCCCTGCTAATCGGGCTCAGTCCTATTACCACGACTGGTTGTGCGTTGGACTGGCGAGTGGGAGTCCTGGGTTCAATCCCCGCTTCCATGTATCACTACACATGCATATAGCATGCTGGGTAGACTCGCGTGGCCAGACTAGTGATGAGTCGTTCATGAGTGATTCGTTCATAAGATTTCGAATCTTTAGCCTGACTCATGAACGATTCGTTCAAATCCCTGAAATGTGTCGTTCATTCGTGCATTCTTTCATTCACCCGCC
This sequence comes from Nannobrachium achirus, assembly GCF_963921795.1. Classification (NCBI taxonomy): domain Eukaryota; kingdom Metazoa; phylum Chordata; class Actinopteri; order Myctophiformes; family Myctophidae; genus Nannobrachium; species Nannobrachium achirus. Next base: position 4,254,462 of record NC_137825.1, on the reverse strand, counting down.
CCGCCTCCCGAAAGCAGACAGCGATTCATTTACCATTTGAATTCCAAATGAATTCCCTTTGACGGTTAGAGACCCATTAGCACGTACGCCACGTCCTTTAATCATGTGATTAAAGGACTCATGTCCAGCCTCATTTGGAGGTGCGAAATCAGTTAGAGAACTTAGAGGCGCATAAGAAAAGGATCAATGACGACAATAGACAGCTAATGGTCGTCAAATCATCACCATTCACCTGACGAATGAATAGGTCTATGCAAACAATGCATACGTTAACGTTAGACTGCCTGCTTCTTCCTCCTCTGTGTCTCCACTCTCCCAACTCTTCATCACAAGCTCTATCACAAACATTAAGTTCGACTCGTCAGCTGTGAAAGGACCATGGCATGCGGTAGTTCAATATGGGTCGTTCTTTTCATGTATTTGAGCAGTCATATGACAGTTTTCCATTTCTTTACAGTGCTTTACTTTGTTATTTAACTCTGCGAGATCTTTTAATAAGCTGCAGTAAGGGCACGAGGCAGTGCTCAGTGCTGCTGCTGCTGCTAGCCTCAGCCTGGCACTTCAGCGAGACTGCGGTCCGCTCTTGAGACACACGCTTCCATGCGCATGCGCGGAAAATGAACGAATCATTTGAACAAATCATTTGAACGAATCATTTGAACGGATCATTAATTTGAACGTGATTCGTTCACTGAAATGAACGGGATTGCCCATCACTAGCCCAGACTGTTGCCTCCGCGATTTGGTCAAATGCTCCCAGCATACAGTCTGGTAAAGGGAAATAGAAACGATGGCCAAATTCCAAACCGTTGACTCGCTGACTCACGGACTTAGCCAAAGTCAACGTGCGCGTTCACGTTGGGGCATAAGGGCTTGAGGGTTGTACCAATGTAAAATCGGTAAGTCTGTGAGGGTGCGGGAATGCCCCTTTTTGTTGACTTTCCTTAAGTCCGTACATTTGCAGCCTTTGGCAAAGGAATTACCCACAGTTCATAGCGTTACCAGGGGAATCAGCTGGATCCTCCAAATGTCAATCATTTAAATGTGGAGATGAGTCACGAATCGCGGTTAGAACGTCAACAAGGCAAGCAGTAGTGCTTTCTCACTGTTCTCAAAGGGAGACAGGATGGAAGATAGCCTATATATTTAGTTAAAAATAAGGGGGCACATGATAAGCCATATAAGGTAAATGCAGAATATGGAAATACAATTTAAAACGAATAACATTATAACCCATAAACAGAAATTTAAATGAATAGATTAATGTATCTAGCCTATTATAATAATAATCAACAATCACACACTTTAAAGCAATTACTGTAAATAAGGACAGTAAAGATTTTTAAATGTGATGTAAAGTGTCATGAATAAAACACTCATCTAGCAGTGGTTCTTTCTTAACCTTTTCAGACAACAACCCCCAAAATAATCAACTGTTCAGGGGGCTTTGTATAGCACGGTTCTATCTGGAAAATAGCAGATCTACATGCTCACAGCGCCTAACGTTGCGAGGTGTTGTGAGCATGTAGATCTGCTATTTCCACAATTTCTGCCTCTGATATATTTGGACAATGTTTTTGACACTTTAGATTAGAAATGTGCAGATACCCTCTATAAACTTCATGTTGTTTTTTTTTTTTTACTGTTGAGAAAACAATGTCACACATTAATAATCATCTGGGGACCCCTCAAAATAATTTGCGGACCCCCAGGGGGTCCCAACCCACAGGTTGAGAACCACTGATCTAAAGTGCTGTTCCATTCCCTTTGGAGCTGCACCCTCTAGCTGAGTCCACAGAAGTTCCTATGCTCACCACTAGGGGGGTGTACCCTCAAGCCCTTACCATGTTGACGTCACCTAAGTCCGTGAGTTAACAGCATAGGGTTAACAGTCAACAGGGTTTAGGGGAGATTGGAATTTGGCCGCATAGGGTACTCATTTGGTAACCGGCCACGTCGCCAAAAATCAACTCGCCAAATTTGCCTTGTGCTGTGGGCTAGTAGACACACTTTAAGCTAAGGCATAGGGTACTCATTTGGTAACCGGCCACGTCGCCAAAAATCAACTCGCCAAATTTGCCTTGTGCTGTGGGCTAGTAGACACACTTTAAGCTAAGGCATAGGGTACTCATTTGGTAACCGGCCACGTCGCCAAAAATCAACTCGCCAAATTTGCCTTGTGCTGTGGGCTAGTAGACACACTTTAAGCTAAGGCATAGGGTACTCATTTGGTAACCGGCCACGTCGCCAAAAATCAACTCGCCAAATTTGCCTTGTGCTGTGGGCTAGTAGACACACTTTAAGCTAAGGCATAGGGTACTCATTTGGTAACCGGCCACGTCGCCAAAAATCAACTCGCCAAATTTGCCTTGTGCTGTGGGCTAGTAGACACACTTTAAGCTAAGGCATAGGGTACTCATTTGGTAACCGGCCACGTCGCCAAAAATCAACTCGCCAAATTTGCCTTGTGCTGTGGGCTAGTAGACACACTTTAAGCTAAGGCATAGGGTACTCATTTGGTAACCGGCCACGTCGCCAAAAATCAACTCGCCAAATTTGCCTTGTGCTGTGGGCTAGTAGACACACTTTAAGCTAAGGCATAGGGTACTCATTTGGTAACCGGTCACGTCGCCAAAAATCAACTCGCCAAATTTGCCTTGTGCTGTGGGCTAGTAGACACACTTTAAGCTAAGGCATAGGGTACTCATTTGGTAACCGGCCACGTCGCCAAAAATCAACTCGCCAAATTTGCCTTGTGCTGTGGGCTAGTAGACACACTTTAAGCTAAGGCATAGGGTACTCATTTGGTAACCGGCCACGTCGCCAAAAATCAACTCGCCAAATTTGCCTTGTGCTGTGGGCTAGTAGACACACTTTAAGCTAAGGCATAGGGTACTCATTTGGTAACCGGTCACGTCGCCAAAAATCAACTCGCCAAATTTGCCTTGTGCTGTGGGCTAGTAGACACACTTTAAGCTAAGGCATAGGGTACTCATTTGGTAACCGGTCACGTCGCCAAAAATCAACTCGCCAAATTTGCCTTGTGCTGTGGGCTAGTAGACACACTTTAAGCTAAGGCATAGGGTACTCATTTGGTAACCGGTCACGTCGCCAAAGATTCAACTCGCCAAATTGTCCACGCTCATTGGGAAGACTTGTCAATGCTCCTGGATTCGGCAGGATGATTGGCAATTACATCTACTATATTAAATATTTTCATTCACTCATTTTGCCTTGTGCTGTGTCAAATGTAGACACACTTTAATGTCTACATTTTGACACAGCACAAGGCAAAATGAGTACCCTGTCCCTGTGCATGGCATGCATAGGGTACTCCTTTTGCCTTGTGCTTCTGTGGCCCATTTGTATGGGACCCATTTTTGGGTCACGGAAACAGTATTATGGGTCCCTTAATTTTTGGTTTCCTACATTTTGTTTTTAATTGTTTGTCAGTATTATTGTTATTATAATAATTTTTTTCAAACATTTATTTTTTTCGTGCATTAAAAACAAAATATCTGAGTGATATTGCTTAATCCATTTGGGGCTCCTTGCAGTGGTGTGAAGTAAATAATTACATTTACTAGTACTAGTTACTGTACTTAACTACGATGTTGAGGTACTTGTACTTTACTTGAGTATTTCCAATTTCAAATACTTTTACTTCTACTCCACTGCTTTTTTTATTTTCCTTTTTTTTCCTCCCCTGACTATATCTACTGCATAGTAGGCTACTGTGTTCTATCCGTCTGTCATTCAATGTTATATGAGATACTTTAATGGTTTCCTGTGCAAATAAGCCAAGTGCTTTTCTGGGATCTCCTTTTAGTAGACCTTGTACCAGTGAAATGTACCGTCATGAAACTGTACCTTTTTCTATGCAAACTGACAATAAAGTCTTCAATCAATCAATCAATCAATCAATCAATCAATCAATCAATCAATCAATCCACTACATCTCAAATAATCTCAATCCACTACGAGTCAAATATTGTGCTTTTACTCCACTACATGTATTTGAAAACTTTAGTTACTAGTTACTTGCAGATATACATTCTTTATATTAAAAAAACAAACACTTATAGTCCTATTTCGTACATTGACTATGTTGTGAGCTTGAAATAGGGTGTGGCGGAGAGAGTCGCAGCCCCAGCACGAATGCTCAGAAGTCTAGTATCTCCCACAGATATAAAAAGCTAGATAATGGGAGGGTTGCCAGCTCTCTTTGACCAACCCACTCGCCAGTCCAACATGCGCACACAACCAGTCGTGCTAATAGGGCTGAGCCAAGCCCCCAGATCGGCTTGTAAACATTAAAGCTGGAATTTCAGGCGGGGTGAAACATACATGCAGGAGCATTAGAGAGCGCCACTGGGGTGTACAATAGGATTCAGTGGACGTCGTTTGTGACGTCATTACGTCTCGACGTCAAACATTTTGGCCACTAGTGGCCAATTTCCCCTAGAATGCACCTGGATTAGCTACTTCCGCATGCTTCAAAACACCACTGAGCACTTGCATTGAAATGATAGCTCATCCGGGCGCGTACTAACTGTGGGGGCTACAATCACCCCCTTGATATTTGGAGCGCGCCCTCGCACTTCACACTTCACGCCGCGGACCGCCACACACGACGTGGAACTGTCCCTCACGCGAGGATATCACACTCCTCATCCTGCCGACAACACCAGATTGTAGTGATGCGTTGAAGCGGGGATTGAACCCTGGACTCCCCTTCGCCAGTCCAACGCACAACCAGTCGTGCTAACAGGGCTGAGCCCATTAGTAGGGCTGTTGTTGCTGGTTTATGGCTGGTTGCGACCGTCAGGTCGCATTTACTATCAAAACCTCCACCGGCTGTCCGTCCGTCCGTCAGTCACACGTCACACGTCACACTTTTGCCCTGCTCATATCTCTGCAACCGTTGCCGCAATCCATGCCAAATTTTGCACACACACTCCTTGCCTGCCAAAGCACAACCTCCACCCATCGATTCTCACATGCCCCTCTTCTAGCGCCACGGTGAGGCCGATTCTAGCAAAACACATTTTTGGACACTGCTCCTACAAATGTTGCCCTAAAATCACACAAATCGGTACACACTTGCTCTACACTCATGTCATCAATATGGATCTGTCCCATATAGCGCCACCATCAGGACGATTTTTTCAAACACATTTTTGGACACTGCTCCTACACATTTTGGCCTAAAATCACGCTTCGACCTGACGGTCGCTTATCTCCCGATTAGGGAATCTTTCTGGTACTAACTGTGGGAGCAATACATAGGGATATCCCTTTGGAGTAATGGTTAAGCTATTGAACTTTCGCGCGGGAGACCTAGGTTCGAAGCCAAGTGGGGAGATTCGGATCACCTCCGTTACATAATATACAATATAATCAAAAACAAAATTTCAATCGCAGAGTAAATGATCAGCTAATTTTCATTAGTATCACTCACGAGTAAATATCTTAAATGCAATTTGTACTTGAGTAAAAGTTGATTAAAGTATTCGCATGTAAATACACTTGAAGTACCCAAAGTAAAAGTACAGAATGTTTGAAAATAGACGATCTACAAGCTCACAACAAGTCATGGTCAAGGTATAAAAGATCTACAAGCTCACAACAAGTCATGGTCAAGGTATAAAAGATCTACAAGCTCACAACAAGTCATAGTCAAGGTATAAAAGAGGACTAAAGTGGTTAATGTAGGTTTTCTTTTTTTAATATAATATAAATAATTTATATCTGCAAAGTAACTAGTAACTAAAGTTTTCATATCATGTAGTGGAGTAAAAGTAGCCTACTTTTAGCTGACCTTGATCTCCAAGTTCACCCGTGTGTGACAAAGACGCATGCATGCGTCTTTGTAGACCCCGTTGATTACGGATGGAGACCCAAATGCATTCATTATAAGCAAATTAGTGGCTTAGGAATGCAACAAAAACAAAACAAATATTATTGAAATCAAGTCTCCATGAGCTGAGTAAATGAGTAATTGATTTTTTTTAAAGGTATTTTTTTCTACTCTTTTTAAGTGTAAGGAAAAAGAAGTACCCTGCCTTAAAGTGTGTCTACTAACTAAACAGCACCAGGCAAAAGAAGTACCCTGCCTTAAAGTGTGTCTACTAACTAAACAGCACAAGGCAAAAGAAGTACCCTGCCTTAAAGTGTGTCTACTAACTAAACAGCACAAGGCAAAAGAAGTACCCTGCCTTAAAGTGTGTCTACTAACTAAACAGCACAAGGCCTTAAAGTGTGTCTACTAACTAAACAGCACAAGGCCTTAAAGTGTGTCTACTAACTAAACAGCACTTAAAGTGTGTCTACTAACTAAACAGCACTTAAAGTGTGTCTACTAACTAAACAGCACTTAAAGTGTGTCTACTAACTAAACAGCACTTAAAGTGTGTCTACTAACTAAACAGCACAAGGCCTTAAAGTGTGTCTACTAACTAAACAGCACAAGGCCTTAAAGTGTGTCTACTAACTAAACAGCACTTAAAGTGTGTCTACTAACTAAACAGCACTTAAAGTGTGTCTACTAACTAAACAGCACTTAAAGTGTGTCTACTAACTAAACAGCACAAGGCCTTAAAGTGTGTCTACTAACTAAACAGCACAAGGCCTTAAAGTGTGTCTACTAACTAAACAGCACTTAAAGTGTGTCTACTAACTAAACAGCACTTAAAGTGTGTCTACTAACTAAACAGCACTTAAAGTGTGTCTACTAACTAAACAGCACAAGGCCTTAAAGTGTGTCTACTAACTAAACAGCACAAGGCCTTAAAGTGTGTCTACTAACTAAACAGCACTTAAAGTGTGTCTACTAACTAAACAGCACTTAAAGTGTGTCTACTAACTAAACAGCACTTAAAGTGTGTCTACTAACTAAACAGCACAAGGCCTTAAAGTGTGTCTACTAACTAAACAGCACTTAAAGTGTGTCTACTAACTAAACAGCACTTAAAGTGTGTCTACTAACTAAACAGCACTTAAAGTGTGTCTACTAACTAAACAGCACTTAAAGTGTGTCTACTAACTAAACAGCACAAGGCCTTAAAGTGTGTCTACTAACTAAACAGCACTTAAAGTGTGTCTACTAACTAAACAGCACTTAAAGTGTGTCTACTAACTAAACAGCACAAGGCCTTAAAGTGTGTCTACTAACTAAACAGCACAAGGCCTTAAAGTGTGTCTACTAACTAAACAGCACTTAAAGTGTGTCTACTAACTAAACAGCACTTAAAGTGTGTCTACTAACTAAACAGCACTTAAAGTGTGTCTACTAACTAAACAGCACTTAAAGTGTGTCTACTAACTAAACAGCACTTAAAGTGTGTCTACTAACTAAACAGCACTTAAAGTGTGTCTACTAACTAAACAGCACTTAAAGTGTGTCTACTAAACTAAACAGCACTTAAAGTGTGTCTACTAACTAAACAGCACTTAAAGTGTGTCTACTAACTAAACAGCACTTAAAGTGTGTCTACTAACTAAACAGCACTTAAAGTGTGTCTACTAACTAAACAGCACAAGGCCTTAAAGTGTGTCTACTAACTAAACAGCACAAGGCCTTAAAGTGTGTCTACTAACTAAACAGCACTTAAAGTGTGTCTACTAACTAAACAGCACTTAAAGTGTGTCTACTAACTAAACAGCACTTAAAGTGTGTCTACTAACTAAACAGCACTTAAAGTGTGTCTACTAACTAAACAGCACTTAAAGTGTGTCTACTAACTAAACAGCACTTAAAGTGTGTCTACTAACTAAACAGCACTTAAAGTGTGTCTACTAACTAAACAGCACTTAAAGTGTGTCTACTAAACTAAACAGCACTTAAAGTGTGTCTACTAACTAAACAGCACTTAAAGTGTGTCTACTAACTAAACAGCACTTAAAGTGTGTCTACTAACTAAACAGCACTTAAAGTGTGTCTACTAAACTAAACAGCACTTAAAGTGTGTCTACTAAACTAAACAGCACTTAAAGTGTGTCTACTAACTAAACAGCACTTAAAGTGTGTCTACTAACTAAACAGCACTTAAAGTGTGTCTACTAACTAAACAGCACAAGGCCTTAAAGTGTGTCTACTAACTAAACAGCACAAGGCCTTAAAGTGTGTCTACTAACTAAACAGCACTTAAAGTGTGTCTACTAACTAAACAGCACTTAAAGTGTGTCTACTAACTAAACAGCACTTAAAGTGTGTCTACTAACTAAACAGCACTTAAAGTGTGTCTACTAACTAAACAGCACTTAAAGTGTGTCTACTAACTAAACAGCACTTAAAGTGTGTCTACTAACTAAACAGCACTTAAAGTGTGTCTACTAACTAAACAGCACTTAAAGTGTGTCTACTAAACTAAACAGCACTTAAAGTGTGTCTACTAAACTAAACAGCACTTAAAGTGTGTCTACTAACTAAACAGCACTTAAAGTGTGTCTACTAACTAAACAGCACTTAAAGTGTGTCTACTAACTAAACAGCACTTAAAGTGTGTCTACTAACTAAACAGCACTTAAAGTGTGTCTACTAACTAAACAGCACTTAAAGTGTGTCTACTAACTAAACAGCACTTAAAGTGTGTCTACTAAACTAAACAGCACTTAAAGTGTGTCTACTAACTAAACAGCACTTAAAGTGTGTCTACTAACTAAACAGCACTTAAAGTGTGTCTACTAACTAAACAGCACTTAAAGTGTGTCTACTAACTAAACAGCACTTAAAGTGTGTCTACTAACTAAACAGCACTTAAAGTGTGTCTACTAACTAAACAGCACTTAAAGTGTGTCTACTAAACTAAACAGCACTTAAAGTGTGTCTACTAACTAAACAGCACTTAAAGTGTGTCTACTAACTAAACAGCACTTAAAGTGTGTCTACTAAACTAAACAGCACTTAAAGTGTGTCTACTAACTAAACAGCACTTAAAGTGTGTCTACTAACTAAACAGCACTTAAAGTGTGTCTACTAAACTAAACAGCACTTAAAGTGTGTCTACTAACTAAACAGCACTTAAAGTGTGTCTACTAACTAAACAGCACTTAAAGTGTGTCTACTAACTAAACAGCACTTAAAGTGTGTCTACTAACTAAACAGCACTTAAAGTGTGTCTACTAACTAAACAGCACTTAAAGTGTGTCTACTAACTAAACAGCACTTAAAGTGTGTCTACTAACTAAACAGCACTTAAAGTGTGTCTACTAAACTAAACAGCACTTAAAGTGTGTCTACTAACTAAACAGCACTTAAAGTGTGTCTACTAACTAAACAGCACTTAAAGTGTGTCTACTAAACTAAACAGCACTTAAAGTGTGTCTACTAACTAAACAGCACTTAAAGTGTGTCTACTAACTAAACAGCACTTAAAGTGTGTCTACTAAACTAAACAGCACTTAAAGTGTGTCTACTAACTAAACAGCACTTAAAGTGTGTCTACTAACTAAACAGCACTTAAAGTGTGTCTACTAAACTAAACAGCACTTAAAGTGTGTCTACTAACTAAACAGCACTTAAAGTGTGTCTACTAACTAAACAGCACTTAAAGTGTGTCTACTAAACTAAACAGCACTTAAAGTGTGTCTACTAAACTAAACAGCACTTAAAGTGTGTCTACTAACTAAACAGCACTTAAAGTGTGTCTACTAACTAAACAGCACTTAAAGTGTGTCTACTAAACTAAACAGCACTTAAAGTGTGTCTACTAACTAAACAGCACTTAAAGTGTGTCTACTAACTAAACAGCACTTAAAGTGTGTCTACTAACTAAACAGCACTTAAAGTGTGTCTACTAACTAAACAGCACTTAAAGTGTGTCTACTAAACTAAACAGCACTTAAAGTGTGTCTACTAACTAAACAGCACTTAAAGTGTGTCTACTAACTAAACAGCACTTAAAGTGTGTCTACTAACTAAACAGCACTTAAAGTGTGTCTACTAACTAAACAGCACTTAAAGTGTGTCTACTAACTAAACAGCACTTAAAGTGTGTCTACTAACTAAACAGCACTTAAAGTGTGTCTACTAAACTAAACAGCACTTAAAGTGTGTCTACTAACTAAACAGCACTTAAAGTGTGTCTACTAACTAAACAGCACTTAAAGTGTGTCTACTAACTAAACAGCACTTAAAGTGTGTCTACTAACTAAACAGCACTTAAAGTGTGTCTACTAACTAAACAGCACTTAAAGTGTGTCTACTAACTAAACAGCACTTAAAGTGTGTCTACTAACTAAACAGCACTTAAAGTGTGTCTACTAACTAAACAGCACTTAAAGTGTGTCTACTAAACTAAACAGCACTTAAAGTGTGTCTACTAACTAAACAGCACTTAAAGTGTGTCTACTAACTAAACAGCACTTAAAGTGTGTCTACTAACTAAACAGCACTTAAAGTGTGTCTACTAAACTAAACAGCACTTAAAGTGTGTCTACTAAACTAAACAGCACAAGTTAAAGTGTGTCTACTAAACTAAACAGCACAAGTTAAAGTGTGTCTACTAACTAAACAGCACTTAAAGTGTGTCTACTAAACTAAACAGCACTTAAAGTGTGTCTACTAAACTAAACAGCACAAGTTAAAGTGTGTCTACTAAACTAAACAGCACAAGTTAAAGTGTGTCTACTAACTAAACAGCACAAGTTAAAGTGTGTCTACTAACTAAACAGCACAAGATCTTAAAGTGTGTCTACTAACTAAACAGCACAAGATCTTAAAGTGTGTCTACTAACTAAACAGCACAAGATCTTAAAGTGTGTCTACTAACTAAACAGCACAAGATCTTAAAGTGTGTCTACTAACTAAACAGCACTTAAAGTGTGTCTACTAACTAAACAGCACAAGATCTTAAAGTGTGTCTACTAACTAAACAGCACTTAAAGTGTGTCTACTAACTAAACAGCACTTAAAGTGTGTCTACTAAACTAAACAGCACTTAAAGTGTGTCTACTAAACTAAACAGCACAAGTTAAAGTGTGTCTACTAAACTAAACAGCACAAGTTAAAGTGTGTCTACTAACTAAACAGCACAAGTTAAAGTGTGTCTACTAACTAAACAGCACAAGGCAAAAGGAGTAAGGAATAATTTGAGTGAGTTGTCAAAGCTCAGTTTATTTATAGTCAAATCAATTAATTTATTAGATGTACGTAGTAAAATGTCCTGTTTTATTGTCAGTTCTAAACCTGTTAGTCTAGACACTGTGCTGGTATTGCAGTTTGTTGCCAAACAATGTTAAGTTAAAAACAAAAAGCTTTGTTGTAAAAAAAAAAAAGCTTTTGTTATTATACTCTTATACCAGGGGTCTTCAACGTTTTCAGGCCGGGGAACCCCAAACTGATGGGGAGATGGAGCAGGGACCCCCTACCACCTCGTAGGGTGGGGGGGTCGGGGTTACGACATATTTTTTATTTTAAACATGTACAAGTTACAGCGAGCAGGGTGGGCCGTACCACTACCATTTCTAAACATACTACTTATTAACTGAGAACCAATGTCAATAATATCAACAATCTGTCAATTGCATAGTAATCATGTATTCAAGCTATTCAAAATCGATAGAATCATGATTTATTTTTTAACATAAATAAAAAAAGAAACATTTTTTGAAATCTTTTTTTTTTTTTTTGCAATAATTTCGCGGACCCCCTGCAGTACCTCCGCGGACCCCCTAGGGGTCGCGGACCCCCTGTTGAAGACCCCTGTCTTATACTATCCAAACCTCACTGGCTGTCAGTCTGTCTCTCTCTCTCCGTCCGTCCGTCCGTCACGTCACACTTAACACTTTACCCCTACTCATATCTCCACCACCGTTGCCCCGATCCTCCTTGCCTGCCAATCTACAACCTCCACCCCTCCAGGGACCCCCAGAGCTCCAGGGACCCCCACAAAAAGATAAAAAACTAGAAGCAGTGCTCTTCCGAGCACAGGTCTCCACCAGGCCTTGCGTCCTGGTGGTGCTACTGTATAATAGGCCAATGTAAAAAGGGTGGCATATGTTCTTCACCTTAGACCTTTCATGGCAATCGGACGCTGCATGCATGATTTGAAGCATTGTGTTCCAAAAATGTATTTTGCTAAAGTCTACCTGCTGGTGGCGCTATAACAGTCTAATGTGAAAATGGTAGCATTTTTTCCTTGACATAGTGGGAATATGTGTGGCAAACTTCACGGTAATTGCAAGCTGCGTTGATGATTTGAGGCATTTTGTTCAAAAATGGAGCAATCCTGCAAACTTTGGAAGCCAATATTAGCCAATTAGGATGGAATATGAAATATCAGACGGATCGGACTTGATCACATGACTATAGAGATACTGTGTACCGATTTGCATGATTTTTGGATAAAATCTCAAGGAATAATAGGAAAAATTGTGTTTTACATAAGTCGGCCTCCTGGTGGCGCTATAAAAGGCTGATGTGAAAAATGCAGGGAAAGGGTTTTTCCTTGGCCTCTAGGGAATGCGCTTACAAAGTTTGAAACTGATCGATGGAGTTATAGGTAAAACCACAAATCGGCCTGTTATAGCGCCACCATGAGGCTGATTTCAAAAATTTGAAGTGGCATTTCTTCTTCGACCTAGTGGGAACGTGTGTGCGCGATTTCATGATAATTGCACTTTGCGTTTGGGATTTGAGGCATTTTGTTCCAAATGGCTCAATCCTACAAACTTTGGAAGCCAATCTTAGCCAATCAGGATGGAATATGAAAAATCGGACAGATCCGTGTCGATCACATGACTGTCGAGATACTGCCTACCGATTTGTAGGATTTTTGGACAAAATCTGTAAGAGTAGTGCACAGAAATGTGTCTTGCAAACATCGGCCACTAGGTGGCGCTAGAAAAGGCCCATTTGAAAAATTTAGGGCAGAGGTTCTAGATTGGCATCCAGGGAATGTGTGTGCTCACTTTGGCAGCGACCGGGCCAACGGCGACTGAGATTAGCTGCACACAAACTGCGAGGACACACGCACGGACGGACGGACGCACGGACGGACGGACGGACGGACGGACGGAGGGGAAAACATATTCTCCCCTCAGCCTTCGGCTGGTGGAGACAACAACCAAATGACTTCCCCAAAGCAGCTGCTCACAGGGAATTCCTGGGGACCACCGACTCCTGCTGCTCCAGAACAGATGCCACGACCTCCAGGACCCCCGGAGCTCCAGGGACCCCCTGGTGCCGCCGAAAAGTGCAAAAATGACGAAATGACCACCCCAACAGGCCTGCTCAGAGCCGGTACCCACGCGTCCACACTCCTTGACTGCCAATCCACAACCTCCACCCCTCCAGGGACCCCCGGAGCTCCAGGAACCCCCAGGGACCCCCACAAAAATAAAAATAAAAGACCAAATGACTTCCCCAAAGCGGCTGCTCATGGGGAATTCCTGGGGACCACTGACTCCTGCTGCTTCCGAATGGATGCACAACCTCCAGGACCCCGGAGCTCCAGGGACCCCCTGACACTGCCAAAAAAACTGCAAAAATGACCACCCCAATGGGCCTGCTCACGGGGATGCAAAAGTGGTCGCTCTCCTAGTGGAGGACCCCCGCCACTGCAGCGCACATACAATTCGTAACTCGGGCTATGGGAAAATAGTCAAAAATAGCCAATCTACAAGCTACTGCTCCACTCCACGACCCGTGGTGATTATCTCCCAATTAGGGAGTCTTACTGGTGTATTAGGTGCCTTTTTTCTGGTGCAAATATATTCACAGATGTTTGTGCAAATATGTTTACAAATCTTTGTGATATCCTATCCTGCTGATATCATACTGTTGTATTTCACTGAAGGAGTTTTATATTTTCAAAATGCGCCTTTTCATTTCATTTATTTATTATTTTCGATATTTGATATCCTGAAGTCCACTACAGAACACGTTATAAAGAGTTAATAAAGTTGTGTTTGAAAAAAATAAAAATATGTTTTGTGTTTGTCGTAGCCTATATGAAACCATATCCACCAACTATTACCATGAAGTGAATTATTGTGTACTGTCTACAAGCTCATCAAATGTTGGTTTACAGTCAAAAGTGAGTTGATGTGGCAGTTGCCTGTATGCCTGCCTGTCTGTCTCAGCTATTCAGGCGTCAGGGATAACCATCGTTTACATTCCCTTTGTTAATCTAAGGAGTTGGGGGCCAGTGGCCCACTGAGGTGTTGATAACCAACCATTTGGTTATGCTAAATCTAGTCTCAAGCCAGTGTATTGACCAGATGCTAATCTAATCAAACTGTCTGGACATGACATGTTGGTCCGCCTCTGATTTGCTTTAAAAGACCATAGAATTTGTATGTACTGTGTGCATTACCCCGATCGCCGTGAGGCTGTCGGGTTGTCTAGAAGGCTTAGGCCTAATAGGCTTCATATACGCAATAAACCTGACTAGAAACTCTGACCATTTCAACATCTTTGCCTGTCTGCGCTCCTGATTGCCTGCTACTCTGTTTCTTAATATCTCCTCTCCAAGCAACAAAGTTGAGTAAAATAGTTGAACTCATAGACTCTAAGATACGTCATGTTTATTAGGACCCCAACAATTAATTAATGTAAGAAAAATCGAAATTGCAAAAAAAAAAAAAAAAAAAAAAAAAAAAAAAAATCCTGGGTCTCAGCATTCTGAGATTGTGGAATAGGTCTAGTTGTTTTGCTACGCAAGACTAGAGTTGGGGTAAGGGATAGGGTTAGTGTCGGAATGGAGACATGTCGGAAAGGACACATGTCGGAATGGAGACATGTAACCCCGGAGGAGGCTGCTGCTGCTCATTAAAAAAAATAATAATACCGGTAATAAGTAATGCTACTCTATTGATGGAAACCCCGTTGTACGTTTGTACCTGTGGGGGAGTTGTTAATGTACACCAGCAGTGGTTTTATATATGTATACTTTTATATTATTGATGTCTTCATTGAGATACTTTTACTCAAGCAAAATATGTGAGTACCTTTTATTTGTGGTTTATTCCAACAGACGTGTTGTGATGTGAAAATTAAATGGAGGTATAGTGCGACACCTGGTGGCTGAATATTGACTATCAGCTTTCCCAAAACCAATTCTATAAGTTTTATCATGTTTCCCCCCAAAATGTGGATGGTTTATTAAAAATAACCATGTTACTTTTTTATTTTATTTGCATTTTTTTAACGTCGCTATTCACTTCAACCAATCATCTGCCTTTATCCAGAACCCGTGACCAGAAAAGACACACATCGTCATTACCCAGCATGCTATGCATGTTGTTTTTCTTCTTTTTTTTTTTTTTCGGAGCTAAGCTTTTGTATTATTTAGCCTATTCAAGTGTTTTAACACCACATATAAAGTGTTATAAACAGTAATACTGTAATTGCTAAACGTGTCAAATGTCATCACCGTGACTGAGCATAGTGTTGCGATGAGTATATTTTCAGCACACAACCACCATGTCCATCTACCCGTATTCTTCACGTGATAATGGTCTGATGTTCGCACCTGATCAGTGTGGACATTACTCATTATCCTATTTTTTGATGGCCCTCACTTTCACAAGAGTTTCTCTTAGAGGGCCTAATATCCATGTGATGAAAATATATCATAATAAAAACTCACTAACCAATCAAGGGCAGAATATGTAGGCTATTCATATCATTTTAGCAAGTGAAAGTATGATTACTTTATATAGAAATACTCACTCAAAAGTAAATGTCTGAATTACAATTTGTACGTCAGTAAAAGAATGAAAGCATTCGCATGAATATACACTTAACGTATCAAAAGTAAAATTACAGAATGTTTGAAAATAGCCGACTGACCTCCTCCTACGGGTTTCCCCGGGTCACAGCACCAATATGACACACCTGGCTTATAACCCGTGTGATAATCCAATATTCTTATTATTATCCTATAGGAATATCTAGGAATATCTCTCTGGCATGATGGCAGTGGCAGATATACTATTATGACTTGAAGCTGGGCTGCCATAAACTTTCTTGTAAATATTTGGCCCTCAACTGCAGAGAGGGCCCTCTAAAAATTGGATAATAGGTAATGTCTGCACTTATCAGATGCAAACATTAGGCCATTATCACATTGATTGACAACAAGAATTGAATGTGTGCTGAAAATATACTCATCGCAACACCATACACGGTGCTGACACGTTTATGCACTTTACACATTTTACAACATTATTATTGTTTATAACACTGTATCTGTGGTGTTAATAAAACCTGTGAATAAATAATATACAAGCTTATAAAAACAAACTATTATATTCTTTAAAAAACAAATACTGCATGCATAGCATGCTGGGTAATGATGATGTGTGTCTCTTCCGGTCACGGGTTCTGGAGAAAGTCAGATGATTGGTTGAAGGGAATTAGCGACGTTAAAAAATGCAAAAAAAAAAAGAGAAAGAAAAAAAAAAGTAACGTGGTTATTTTTAAACCATCCAAATGTTTTGGGGGAAACATAATAAAACGTATCACATGCAGAATTGGTTTTGGGAAAAGCTACCAAGACTAAACTAGTCGTTGTCGCGGTTATGAAACACAGACTGAGCTGCTATCCATACTGTAAAGCTGCTAGACAACATTCAGCCACCAGGTGTCACACTATGGGGCTTTTAAGCCGTGACATCACTTTGTAGGCTTGATTGATTGATTGAAGGCTTTATTAGAAGTTGGCATAGGAAAATGTACAGATTCATGACGGTACAGTTCACTGGTACAAGGTCTACTAAAAGGAGATCCATGAAAAGACTAAGCTTATTTCAACAGGAAACCATTAAAGTATCTCATATAACATTGAATGACAGACAAATAGAACACAGTACTATGCAGTAGATATGTAAAGAAAAAAAGAAAACTGTAGGTCTATACAATCAGTAAGTACAGTATATACAATATATAGGCAGAGGAGAATCTGCCCCCAGAGCATTTTCTGTCCCTCGCTATTTTCAACAGATCCGAGACAAAAATAACGACTAAAGTATAATTCTAACACTTTCCTTTCAACAACAAAGAGAAGAAAAATGTGTAAATAGTAAAAATAGTAAAAAGATTCACGGAAACTGGGGGCAGAAATTCTCCTCTGCCTACAAAATGATGTCATACTTAACAGCCCCATATCTTCATTTCTCACCACATCACAACACGTAGGTCTACTCATATATTTTACTTTTTACTTTTACAGTAAAAGTATCTCAATGATGAAATCAATGATGATCAATGATATAGAATTATGTGTATAAAAACACTGCTGGTGTAAGCTACATTAACAACTCCCCCACAGGTACAATCGTACTGCATAGTAGCCTACTGTGTTCTATCCGTCTGTCATTCAATGTTATATGAATACTTCAATGGTTTCCTATGGAAATAAGCTTAGTCTTTTCTTGCATATGTTTTCTTGGATCTCCTTTTAGTAGACCTTGTACCAGTCAACTGTACCGTCATGAAACTGTACTTTTATATGCAAACTTCCAATAAAGTCTTCAATCAATCAATCAATCAATCAATCAATCATATTATTATCTATTATTACCCTTATGGTAATATAGGTATCAATATTATGGGTTTCAATGATCACATGATGTAGGGAAATGCACGAGTTTGTTAGCCTGCTTGTTGAGTTTTACAACAGATCAGTGAATCTGGCATCTGCTTGTTGAGTCTTACAACAGATCAGTGAATCTGGCATCTGCTTGTTGAGTCTTACAACAGAACAGTTCAGTGAATCTGGCATCTGCTTGTTGAGTCTTACAACAGATCAGTGAATCTGGCATGTGCTTGTCGAGTCTTCTCAGTAATCGATTGGTCAGGCCTGCAGAGGGAGGAAGGGAGAAGAGCTCCAGACCGTGTTGAAGAAATGTGTTAAATCTCCACTTTTCAGGTACAAAATGACTATTTATGCTCCTGAATGGTTGAACACGTTGTTAGGATGTTTCTGAGTCAATATGGAGTGCTTTAGAAGTGTCAGCCGCCAACAACAGGATGCTAGGAATGCTAAGGTAGCATTGATAGCATGTTTTTTGTAATACAGTGGGTTGTCTTGATATTATTGTCAGAGAATGAGTTTTAAATACAGTGGGTTGTCTTGCACTAGTCCAGCCCCTCTTTGACTACGGAGTCCACGTATGGTATCTTGACGCCCCACAAGCCCTGAAAACTAAGCTCCAAAGCCAAACAGCCCAAAATAAACTAATTAGGGTCCTGCTTAACCTTCCCTATCAGACTCACCACCATGCACTCACCAGTTAAGAGTGGGGTGGCTCAGAGAGTAGACGACAGAGTACAGCAACTTGCAATGGTCCTGGGCGGGGTTGCACTAGCCTGTGCACCGGCGGGGCCCGACGTCATACTGCGTTCACTCACTCATTCCTTGAACACAGATAATAACGTCGGGCTCCGCCAGGCTAGGGTTGCACCTAACTCTATGGTTGCACCACCTCACACTAAGTTCAAACGTAGCCTAGTTGTAACGTAAATGGCTTCTAAGTCAAGACTTATGCATTACTAAAATGTCAGCTGTTGCACCACTCTAACGTATCTGTAAGTAACTACTAAATATTTACACCAGCCTTTGGGCAGCACTAAGCCCTTACTAAGCAACCTATCTCTATGGGAGTAGAGCAACTTCACTACTAACGTGGCAGACAGCATTATATCGGCCATTTAATTAATTCAACAATGAAACGACCCATCTGTTTAAAACATACATTAAGCCCTTATACATTTCGGCCATTTGAAAATAGCCGATCTACAAGCACGATGTGTCTGCTATTAATAGAGTAGGCCTATTTCTATATTGCAGGATTGATACTTTTTTAATTAATTTGAGTACTTTTCAACCACTGCATACAGCACAACAGCGAATTGAAAGGTGCGCTCTCTTCCCCTGTGTCTCCAAATATGCGTTGCCCTGCGTTACTTCACAACAGGGGAAAATGGATGAGGCCAATATAATTTGTGATACAATCCGTTTGCAGGGCAGTGCGCTGCGCAGGGATGCGCTCGCCCTGTGCACGCATATCAGTGACTTGTGTACATGCCAGTGGAGAGACGGAGGTCTCTGTTGACAAAAGACGATACAAGCTTTATTTCCTTACTAGAAACAGTTCGTTTTCATTGAATTCGGGAGCTATGGCGTCATTTTATGCGACTATACATTACTTTAGGAACAGTCTACGCATTACTAGTTACGTTATGCCTTAAGAAGTCGTGGTGCAACACCTGTTAGTAACTCACATAGTTACAAACTAACTAGTAGTTACTAAGCCTCTAGTAAGGACTTTACTCCCTAACTTAGGGCAGAACTTACGCTCTGGTGGTGCAACTGGCCCCTGGTGTACAAGATACACTACACCACTAAGATACCCATGTACCTGACAAAATTCTTTATAAAGGTTAAGGATGTCAAACACCAGAGGCAGCGCCACAGATCACGTTCAACCCAGAGTCACCTCAAAGAAAAGGGTCAAACTCGTTCTTCTGCTATACCACAAAAATGTGGAACACCTTACAGAAAGGCCTTAAATGAGTTTGGATCACTAGCATCCTTTAAAATCGCCCTGAAAAACCACTTACAGGCAGCAGCCGTTCGCAACTGATAAAAACAAACATAGCCCAGCCATACCCTCCCCCTGACCTTTGTATTTACCGACTGTATGCTTTTATTTGACCTTTTCTTTAATTGTTTTTTAAAATGGTTTCCCTTTTTTTCCTGACTATATCTACTGCATAGTACTGTGTTCTATCCGTCTGTCTGAGATACTTCAATGGTTTCCTATGGAAATAAGCGTAGTCTTTTCTAGGATCTCCTGTTAGTAGACCTTGTACCAGTGAACTGTACCGTCATGAAACTGTACCTTTTCCTATGCAAACTTCTAATAAAGTCATCAATCAATCAATCAATCAATCAATTGATATTATTGTCAGCTAGAAGGAGTTTTAAATACAGTAGGTTGTCTTGATGTTATTGGAGGAAGTTGTGGAGGAATAGTTTGTGTGTTCTGTTGAATTTTGCGAGTTTGATACTTTTATCAGGCTTGTTTTACTAGCATGGAAAATGATGGGTACAATTTAAGCCTTCAAACGCAGCTTAAGCCTTAGAGACATGTATTTGATGACTATTATGTAAGCCTGATCTTTAATAATGACCAGTCATTACTTTAAAGAATATCTGTCTGTAATTGTGAACACTGTCGCAAACCCTCAAAATGGATGTGTTTTCTGGATCCCTAGACTATTTGTGTCTCCATAGGGAACAAAGCAGACTCTTTGTGTCTCCATAGGGAACAAAGCAGGCTCTTTGTGTTTATCAAATTGTATTATATAAAAATAATGACTTGTGTAATGGGGAGACTTTAGTAACTTGTCATAATTATGCATTTACCTCGCAGCCTCCTCTGTAATTGAATTAGTCCATGAATCCATCAGCCACACTGTTATCCCAACCCTTTAAACTCCTTCAGAGACTGAACCTCTCACACTTACTAGTTATTACTAGGTTACTGAGCAGCTCACACAACGGACGGACCATTGATATGCATGAACCTGGTCGGTGGTTGCATGGTACATGTGAGGGCGTGCACGCAGCTTCAACGCTCCACGTAGCTCCACCGTCATCTCACCCCTGTGTGTGTGTGTGTGTGTGTGTGTGCGTGTGCGTGTGCGTGTGCGTGTGTGTGTGTGTGTGTGTGTGTGTGTGTGTGTGTCGTCATGTGTGTGTCGAAAGGACGTCATAGACATACCTGGCTCCCTAGAGAAAACAGGCCACCCATTGCACACAAAATGAAGTGAAAACTGAGCTACACTTGTATTGTATTGTATTGTATACACTTCTGCTTTGGCAATGTAAACGTATGTTTTCTCATGCCAATAAAGCCCTTTGAATTTAATTTAATTGTGTGTGTGTGTGTGCGTGTGCGTGCGTGCGTGCGTGCGTGCGTGCGTGTGCGTGCGCATGCGTGTGTGTGTGTGTGTGTACTGTATAAAGCAGATGTCTACCAGTGAAAGCCTTCCATCCAAATCCAACCCGCCCGTCCAATCAGCCCTGAGCTCTGCTGCTCCCATCTTCACCATGGAGGAGAATGACTGGTCTGACACTGAGACACACTGTGAGGAACACACACGCGCGCGCACACACACACACACACACACACACACACACACACACACACACACACACACACACACACACCATTTTGTCCATATATGTAGCAGAGGGACTCTGCCTCAAAAGTCTAATATTCAAAATTCAAGGGGGTGGGCTAAGGTAAGGGGTGCTCATTACCTCTGCCTCTGGCCTCCTGAAAGGTGAGTTTTTAGGGCAGTGTTGAAGGAGGCCAGCGAGCTAGCTACAGTACATGTTTTAAGCTAGCTACAGTACATGTTTTAAGCTAGCTACAGTACATGTTTTAAGCTAGCTACAGTACATGTTTTAAGGGAAATCTATCTAGGTCGTCCTCAGTCGAGCCCGAAATAGTCAAGGAATTCCACACCTGGGTGGCAGTGTTGTAGAAGGACAATTTACCCATATAATGGGCTGTGTTGTGTCGTGTGCGCTCCCTCTGGTGGTGTTGTGGCTGTGGGTGTCGCTAACCTTTTGGAGATGTTTGGTCAGATAAGCGGGTACTGAGGGGATTGAGGGCAGATTATTTAGAAAGTCAGTCCCATTTTTTGTTGTTTAGAAGTAGTCAAATCAATTAGTTTTGGGAGGTTTGGAGCTTAGTCTTCAGTGGCTTTTTGATGTTTGAGTACCAGGAGGTGTAAGCGTAGTTAAAGAGGGACTGAATGAGGGCCCAGCAAGAGTCCTGAGGGCACTTTAGTTGACAAAAGTGGACATTCTGCCCAGGAATGTTGTTCTTTGATTTACTTTTTTGATCACCCTTGTTGCCATGCCATCCCCAGACAGGTAGGCATATTTGTCAAGAATACAGCCCAAATAGGTAATCTCTTCCTTGCTTGAGATTCTTTGCTAGAAATTACTGTATCATCAAATTCTACCTTGAAATAATTTATATTTATCTCACTTAGAGAATGTCTGGTCCCAAAAATAATTGATTCTGTTTTACCAAGGTGTAGTAACAGTTTATAGGTAAGCCAAGTAAGAATTTTGGTGACTTTTGATTCATTGTATTGTATTGTATTGTATTGTATTGTATTGTATTGTATTGTAATGATGTATTACTGCTTATTGTAAATCGCTCTGGATTAAGAGTGTCTGCTAAATGCCTAAATTGTAAGTGGTCATTGGATCGCTAAAGTATTTCACGCTTCTCGAGTATCTATCTTGAAATCGGCTATCATGATATTGTTGTGGTTTTCACTACAGATTGATCACCGATAAGGGATCACACATTGCAGGACATTTCACAGGACGCGTAGCCGAGTTGTAGCCGAGAGCGACCGCGTTGGGTAGCATTTTAGTCTGTTTCTACCCGGAGGGAGGGAGTTACTGTAAGTGTAGAGCCGGACCGATACATTGGACTCACCGATGTATCGGTCATTT
This sequence comes from Nannobrachium achirus, assembly GCF_963921795.1. Taxonomy (NCBI): domain Eukaryota; kingdom Metazoa; phylum Chordata; class Actinopteri; order Myctophiformes; family Myctophidae; genus Nannobrachium; species Nannobrachium achirus. The sequence continues at coordinate 4,231,966 of NC_137825.1, read as the reverse complement.
TTGGACCCGATGTCCAACATCAGACATCGGCCATTATTTCACCCGATGGTCCAATGTTTTTTTGTTTGACTAAAATGTAAAAAGTCAATACAATAATCATTACAAAACAAACTAATTATTATAAGATAAACGTGATTCAATGTGAAAATACATTGAGTTGTTCTCTGCTGACGTTACCGTCTCTCTCCTCCTTGTAGATGTCCAACATCAGGAGAGGAGTCCCAGTCTGGTCCAGGTGAAACCAGAACCTCCACAGATCAAAGAGGAACATCAGGAGAGGAGTCCCAGTCTGGTCCAGGTGAAACCAGAACCTCCACAGATCAAAGAGGAACCAGAGGAGCTCCTTCAAAGACCAGAGGAGGCTGCAGGCTCATCGTTGACATCACTAGCAGTGAAAAGTGAAGATGATGATGGAAACAGAGAGACAGAGCCTCTAGCCAGCACCTCAACTGAACACATGAAAACACAAGCTGATGTAGAGCACTGTGGAACATCACAACCAACCGGTGAAGACCAGCTCCTCTCTTCACACCGCTCTGACTCTGATGCCGAGGACAGTGACGATTGGGATCAGTCTGTTTTAGACAGACTGAAAAGAGGAAAGAAAAGCTTTGGTTCTACATTGTGTGGCCAAGTCTCTGGTTCCATGGGTGATGTGAAAAAACACATGAGGACCCAAACAGGGGAATTTGTTTGTTCAGTTTGTAACGCAAGCTTTAACCAAGAACAAGATATGATAAACCACATGAGGTTTCATAAGAAGCAAAAGACATATAGTTGTTCAGTATGTAGGGCAAGCTTTAACCAAGAACAAGATATGATAAACCACATGAGGTTTCATAAGAAGCAAAAGACATATAGTTGTTCAGTATGTAGGGAAAACTTTAATTATACATATCAATTGATAAAACACATGGACACACACACAGGGGGGAAGCCCTGTGCTAGTTCAGTTCGTAGCAAACGCTTTACCCAATCTCTAAATCTAGAAACAAACACTAGGACACATGCAGGCTCATCGTTGACATTACCAGCAGTGAAAAGTGAAGATGATGATGGAAACAGAGAGACAGAGCCTCTAGCCAGCACCTCAACTGAACACATGAAAACACAAGCTGATGTAGAGCACTGTGGAACATCACAACCAACTGTTGAAGTCGAGCTCCTCTCTTCACACCGTTCTGACTCAGACATCACTGAGGACAGTGCTGACTGGACTTCACACGGTTCTGACTCTGATGCTGAAGACAGTGATGAGTGGGTTCAGTCTGTTTTAGACACTCTGAAATCACAAAAGACACAACGTGTGGAAGGACAAGGGTCGTCTTTGAGCAACAAGTTGCCACAGAACATGACGTCGTTAAAACAAACACCGTCCATGAGTAGTCAAACAGGAAGGAAAAGCTATAGTTCTACAGAGTGTGGCAATGTCTCAGGTTCCAAGAGTGATCTGAAAGCACATGTGGGGACTCATTCAGGGGAAAAGACATTTTCTTGTTGGGTTTGTAACAAAGGCTTTGATCAATCTCAAAATCTGAAAACACACATGAGGACTCATACAAGGGAAAGACCATTTGCTTGTTCAGTTTGTAACAGAAGCTATAACCGCTCTAAGACACTGAAACAACACATGAGGATTCATACAGAGAAACAACCATTTAGTTGTTTAGTATGTAGGAACACCTTTGAACATATACAACAATTGAAAAAGCACATGAGGGCTCATACGGGGGTTATGCCCTTAAGGCCATTTGCTTGTTCAGTTTGTGACAAAAGCTTTAACCGGTCCAAGACACTGAAACAACACATGCGGATTCATACAGGAGAAAAACCATTCGGTTGTTTAGAGTGTAGGAAAAACTTTCGATATAAACAACAATTGCAAAAGCACATGAGGACTCATACAGAAGTTATGGTCTTTTCTAGTTCAGTGCAAAGTGAAGATGATGATGGAAACAGAGAGACAGAGCCTCTCGCCAGCACTTCAACTGAACACGTGAAAACACAAGCTGATGTAGAGTAGTGCAGGGGTTCCCGAACTTTTTTAGTCTCGGCACCCCATAAATATATATTTTCTTAAATCCGAGGCACCCCAACATTATAACTTTCACTCCCAGCACCTTATATTTATAGCATATCGTCGTTGTCGGGTGGAAACCTTGTGTGTCCAAAACCGTTCGTTTTGTATTTATCATCTATAAAATGTACTAAACTAGTGAAAGCAGCAGATCCACAAGCACACAACGCCTGGCATTGCGAGGCGTTGTGTGCTTGTAGATCGGCTGTTTTCACTAGTTTTGTGCGACGGTCTTGTATGATGAAGCAGGGCAAAAGAAACTTGGAGGTACGAGGTTTATGCCCGACAGTGACGATATTTGAGTGATTATGTTGCGAGGAAAACGTTGAGATAATAGCCATTTTGGTTAGAACTGACTGAAAAGAACTTTGTACTTCAAGTTTAAAATGATACTAAATATGTTAAATTGGAGTAATTGGAGAAAAGAAAAGATGAGTTTTAAAATGTTTTCATTTACTTCTTTCTACCGTTTTACCAATTTTAATTACCTTGATTTCAGTGATTGGGGGCATGCTTGCAAGTGGCTAAATATGTCTTTTTAGACACAACAAGCTGGCAATTCTTTTTACAGGAACACTGATAGCCCCTATAAGTCACATCTGCCCATGAAGGAGTGTGGTGCATCTTGGGAATGGGCTTATTGTGTATAAAAATACACATTTAGCCACCTGCACACATGCCCCAACCACTGAAATCAAAGTCATTAAAATGGCTAAACCGATAGGGAAAGGAGTAAATGAAAACATTTTAACACTCATCGTTTTTCTTTCATTACAATCTAAAATATCTAGAACCCTTGTTGTAAAAAAACAGTGTCCGCTAAATGCCTAAATTGTAGGATGACACAGGGGTGGATTAAATGAATGAATGAACACTTGGGCTGCCATAGTCTTTCCATAACTAATGTAGATGTCTGTATGCTGAAGTACAGGACCGTAGCTACAGAATAAATATCTTTCATGTTGAACTCTATGGTCACGTTTGGACACACGTCTTAACGTCATCCTGGCCATCAGCATCCAGCAGTGCCAAAGTACAGGACATTGACACTGAAAACCCTTTAGCTCCTCAGTTTGTGGAGAAAACTTAAGAGTAAACAAAACTGATGACACACATGAGGACTTATATTTATTTAAATGGATTATGTTGTAATATTCAAGAATTGCAGAATGCTATGTTCCATAAATATGAAGAGAGTTGGTCTGTTGACTTTTGGTGTAAACCAAAACTTAGAACATATCGTCTTATTAAGAAGGATTATGGTTCTGAACCATATGTCACACAGAATGTATCTAAGAGTCAAAGGTCGTTTTGTGCCGAATTACATTCAGGGACCTTTAAATACCATTGGCTTTGGAGACGGGTAGATTCATTGGGACTCCTGAGGAGTTTGTGTGTTGTGTGATTTGGAGGAAATTGAAAATGAGGTTCATTTCTTGTTTTATTGTCCATTATATGATGATCTAAGACAGATTATTTGGTAAAATGTCATCTATTTGTGTTAACTTTTTTTGGTTGGACGATTATGAAAGACTTGAATTATGTTTTAGTAAACCTATTTTCTTTTTGCCAGATTATGTGTGTAATGCTTGGGAAAAAAGACAAAGTGTTTTGTATGTCTGAAGCAAAGTTTGAAAAAGTATTTTTGTCTGTTTATTTTTACTTTATTTTGTAAATTCATGTGGGCTGGGCACCTTTTTGGTGCACGACATGAAAATAAATACATCTATCTATCTATATAAGGGGACTAACCCTTTACCTACTTTGATTGATTGATTTAATATCTTATTAGACAGAAATGCAAAACAGCACATTGAGCACAAGTACAGTCACAACACTTTTGTCCATGCTAAATCCTAACCCCCTAAAATGATTTACCTTCTCTGTTTTACTTGTAGATCAGCTATTTGAAGTATATTTAAATGTTTTTCAAAATGGTAAAAAAGGTTAAGAAGTTTAGGGGTTAAGCATGGACAAAAACAGGGGCCTTTGTCTAAAATGATTGCACCAAAACAGTCCTTGCGGTCTTGTTTCCATTGGGGCCATAGGTTTTCACTTTCATGTTTGTTAGAAAAGTTTGAGGCGATCTCAACATCTGAAAACATACGATTATTCGTACAGGGTTTCAGCCCTTATCCTGATTGTGAAAATAACCCTTGTAGTAGAAATACATCTACGAGAGTCTCATAAAAATGGCAGATCTACAAGCTCAATTTGTACCAATCTATGAGCTTGTACTTCTGCTTTCACACACACATAATATATATCCTTTATATATATATATATATATATATTAGGCCCGGGATGCGATTAAAATTTTTAATCTAATTAATTACAGGCTCTGTGATTAATTAATGGCAATTAATCGCATTTTAATCGCAATCGATATTTGACATGAGAAGCATTTTTTTCAAGTAAAACACATTTTGTTGTACGACTGAATCAACAAGTGAGTTTTTTTAATCTAAATTTTGCATCCACTGGGCCAAGCAAAGCGCTCTGATCGGCTACTTCTCCCTTTGCGTTTGTTGTCTCTTCTTGGTTGGTGCATCACTATGATCGGTGATGGAAATATGAATCATATTCCATATGTATAAACAGTTTTCCCCAACCATAATAAAGTACTCCACACAATGAATGAGACCACACCGGAGAATATGCGTTTTTTGGTGAAGTTTAGTCAGAGTTCAAAGTACTGTACAAGTACAGTAGAGCAAAATCACCCATCGTAGCTCTCTGAGTGACAAGCATAATGATTTCACATATATAGTTGAATGTGTACAGCATAAAATACATTAGTCACATTATGATTGGACAATTAAACATAACATGGATATCAGATGTTGTTGTGACTGAGTCTCATGGACTCAGAAGCCAAGGATGTAGAATGTTTTGGCTTTCCATTATCCCGTGTCCTGGACACTTTGACATTTCGCTGGTCAATCTTTCTGTCCCTGGAGTGGGGCAGATTCTCGTCTCGTGCATTAGTTATCAGATCAAAACATCATGGCATTGACTTTTAACACTGAGAATGATATCTATACCATGTTAAACAACAATAACATATTTTACTATCAATCGGTATGCCCGAAACTGAAGGTTCTGTGGTGCAAAAACTAAGTGCGATTAAAATGCGTTAATTTTTTTAATCGCGTTAATTCTCTGTAATTAATTAATCGCAATTAATCAGTTAAAGTCCCAGCCTTAATATATATATATATATATATAATATATATATATATATATATATATATTTTTTTTTTTTTTTTTTTTTTTCTGGTTTGGACGTAGTGTGTGGAAGGAACACGTTATTCCAACCAGTTCCTTTCCCCTCCATCAGGTGCCCCGTTTGGACAGGGGGAGGCATTATTGAGACCAGGATTTCTGCATGTTTTTGTGAGGGTATCTACTCTACCCTAGGAGCCACAGGGAGAACATGCAAACTCCACACAGAAAGGCCCTATTGCCAACCCCACCACGCCCACAGCGTCCCCCAGCGCCCACAGCGAACCCAGTGCCCACAGCGTCGCCCAGCGGGAATCAAACCCAGGACCTTCTAGCTGTGAGGCGAAGCGCTAACCACTGCGTCACATTTTTGTAAAGTCTTGAAAGTACTTGGAAAAAGGTTGAACAATTTTGAAATTATTTTCCAACAAAAATTCTCTTCTGGTGGTTCTTGGCACAAAACATTCCAGGCATAGTGGACAAGGTTTCCACCTGACAACAATGATATAAAACCATGTAAGCTGTGGTAGGTTTTCAGCATGGCATAGATTATTTATAAATGAGTGTCATTGGATAACTGATACATTACATCAAAATAAAAATGTCCGCCAATATAACAAACAAATATGACAATATCCCTGACTCGGAGTAACTCCTATTAACAGCCAGAAGGAACTCCTGCAGACAGTGAAGAGTTTCACTCAAGCATTGAGCTATGGATGATTCTCTGTGCAGTCCACTTAGCAAAGTAAAATAAATACAAAACAATCAGTGAATCTGGTATCTGCTTGTTGAGTCTTACAGCAGATCAGTGAATCTGGCATCTGCTTGTCGAGTCTTCTCGGTAATCGATTGGTCAGGCCTGCAGAGGGAGGAAGGGAGAAGAGCACCAGACCGTGTTGAAGAAATGTGTTAAATCTCCACTTTTCAGGTACAAAATGACTATTTATGCTCCTGAATGGTTGAACACGTTGTTAGGATGTTTCTGAGTCAATATGGAGTGCTTTAGAAGTGTCATGTTAGCCGCCAACAACATGGATGCTAGGAATGCTAAGGTAGCATTGATAGCATGTTTTGGTCTTAGCTCTGAAACATGACGGTCATGATTTTAGGGTGACCATATATTATTATAATCAGCCGCTCAAACCGGCCCGCGAACCTGAACTGAACCACTGTTCCCTAAAACTGGGACCCTCAAAGCAATGCGCACGTTCACCGCGCACGCCCAGTCTCTAACGTCCTAGCGTCCTAGTGCATACAACAGTATTTCCCCCCCCCTTTTACTTACATCTTTGTAACTAATCTGCTCTGCTGCCTCTGGGGAAACTGATTTTCCCCCTTGGGATAATTCTCTGTTTGACTGACACAATCAAACCTGAAATGGATTTGGGCAAATATAGCGGCATGGTCATGATGGACCTCCAGAAGGCATTTGACACCGTAAATCACTCTGTTCTGATTGTGGTGGAAAAGGTCTTACACTCTATTGGCAAATAGCTGCGAGCTTGTAGATCTTTGAAACATTTTTGAAACGATTCCATAAATGTCTTCCAAATCCTTCTAAATGTGTTGTGTTGCTTGTAGATCTGCTATTTTTTAATAGTTAAAGCATAAAATAATGGATAAAGTGGTTCCAGGTTCCATTATTTTTTTGTCTCCCTAGATATACAGCAGCTACATGGAATAAAACCTTGTTTTTCCAGTGTGTGTGTGTGTGTGTGTGTGTGTGTGTGTGTGCGCTGTATAAAGCAGATGTCTACCAGTGAAAGCCATCCTGACTTCCAAATCCTGTCCCTTGGAGGACTGCTGCTGTTGGTGTCAGCCACAGGTATATGAAATTGAATGGTCGCTATGGTTTCACTGCTATCACTAGAGTGTAGAGAGTCACAAATGATCAACAATTATGTTTGTACATGGCATGCACTGCAGTGGGCACAGAGAAAGTTTTGCCACAGCACTTTGTGTGTGAGACACCCAACACCACCGTTTGCATCGCTGCAGTCCGGAGCCCTCTCCACTCCTCTGTCCCTCTCCTCTCCTTTCTTCATAGTATTAGCTGGTTAGCTACTTGGCTATTTCTCCTGCTGTTTCCAAGCCTCAGTTGAAAGTAGCATTTAAGAAACTTATGACAACAGCGGACAGCCAAAGACTAATGTAATATTTATCCGTCAGTATAGAGGAGCTGGCTTTTATGCCCTGCTCTGCTCCTCTCTCTCGTAGCACTGTTCTGGTTGGGAAGACACGCAGCACGCTGTCTAAACAAGCAATTTAGCTGCTAGCCACGCCTCCGCCGATCTACAAGCCCACAGCCTGTCGATGATGCAATGTAGTTAGGGCTTGTAGCTTAGCTTTTTCCCCAGCCTGTTATAGCATCTGAATTAATAATGTACTTATTATTTTACAACTATACATTTTATAAAAAATATATACATAAAAATATATATATATATATATTATATAACATATTGGACTATTTTTAAAAAATTATAAAAATGAATGAATGAAATTCGATTTTAGAGGCAAACTGACAGCTCTAGTTATCACCATTCACAAATCGGTCACGTGGTGTTGGTGGCTACGTCAGTCACGTAGTAGTAAAGTCAGCTGTTCACTTGCCCGCGGGTTTCATTGAATGGAGAGGAGGTGAATGGGGAAGTCAACCATCTCTTCTTTCTGTGGTAGCACTAATCATCTGACTAATCTAGCCTCTACTACTTTTTAGAATAGAACCTACTGATTGTCAACATTACATCAAGAGAGAGGGGGAATTGACAGTACAAGGATATAAACCCCTGGCGCATCAAAATGATGATCAGGGATCATTATGAAGATGGACAGTATTTGGACTTGATCATACACAGGCAGCTGTACAATCCAAGGTTCTACCCAGTTTAAAGGGATCCCTGGCTAATACAACAAATATGCCTTAATACGTTATAATTGTCCTCTGTAACTGCAATATAAAATTAAAAACACCTCAATTATTTTATTTCTCCTAGAAATAGCTAATCTTTCACTCAATAGGGTAAATGCCTGTCAAGTTGATGATGTCATACATGTCATGTGTGATCTATCCCTATGGAATTTATGGCATGCATGTGCAAATAAAAACAAACAAAATAATTCCTATGGTTAATATGAGCATCAAATTTCAAATGTGTTTTTTTGCACATGCATGTCATTATTTCTATAGAGATAGATCACACATGACATTTATGACATCAACTTGCGACATGCATTTCCCCTATTGAGTGAAAGATTAGCTATTTCTAGGAGAAATAAAATATTTTTAAGGTGTTTTTAATTTCACATTGTAGTTATAGAGGACAATCATAATGTATTAAGGCATATTTGTCGTATTAGCCAGGGATCAGTTTAACACCTTTTGAAGCATGGGGATGTTATTTTGTGGCCCCTCTCTGTTAACTCTGATATACATTGAATCTTCATCTTCAACCCATGTCGCATAGCCTACATTTTGTTCTCTATTCCAGACCAGTCTGCAGAGTCCAGCCAGCAGGCTACCGCTGTTTCTATTAAACAGGGACCGGTTGAAGTGGAAGTGGAAGACCACCAGGACCTAAGTAAGTTGTTATTTCATTTTTCTTAAACATGCCTTTTCATCTGAAAGGGGGGGGGGGGGGGGGGGGGTTCTCTCTCTCTCTCTCTGTGTGTGTGTGTGTGTGTGTATGTGTGTGTGTGTGTGTGTGTGTGTGTGTGTGTGTGTGTGTGTGTGTGTGTGTGTGTGTGTGTGTGTGTGTGTGATCTATTTTGCATCCTCTTTTGTTGCATCGCATTTGTCCTTAAACATGTGCATGGCCACAATCATTGTAATAATAGTATACAGTATAGCCTATATTGTAGGCTACTAGATGTTGGGCTGGACCGAACTTCTAGTTATTGTACATCTGTCAACACACACACACACACACACACACACACACACACACACACACACTCACACACTCACTCACTCACTCACTCACTCACTCACTCACACTTTCTCATCTCTGTCACTATTTTAGTACGTAAATTAACACGAACAAAGTTGATTCAGTTCAGACAATATAGAACATCACCAAACCCAGTGCTGTTTTTTTATTTTTTTTTATTTGTGTGTTGATTTTGCCAATTTTATTAGGAAGTAAACCCGGACTGGATCCACGGATCTGGATCGAACAACAAAAGAGAACAGCTGAAATCAGCAGGCTTCTAGCAGTGGCTGAGACAGCACAAGCAGCACTTGCAGACCACCTGTATTGTCGTACGACGGTACAGAAACGAGGTACGTTGTTTTGGTTCCTAAAAATAAAGACACTGTCACTCACACATACATTATTATGTAGGGGGTGTAGCGAACCCAGCTGGCCATGAAAGAGGTGAAGCTCGACTGATGAGTTTACCATTTTATTTGTAGTCAGCATGAAAACTAGGACCAAACAAATACATAAATCTATCAATAATCAAATTGCATCATAATACATTTACATAAAAAGCCATAGCTACATTACTTACAATATTGTACATAAACCACATTATTGGAAAGACATAAAATAAACCTCAGACAAAATACTAAGTTCAACAATAAGACAATACAGCAAGTTTGAAAAACAATAAAATGACAGTCACCTTGTTCCCCCTCCAGCTAGGTGCTAAGTTCACTTGACCATGGCCGTGGAATGACAGTCAGTTCCAACTGAAAATACAAAAGGGGCGGGAGTTAAGTGTAGAGCCGGACCAATGCATCGGACTCATCGATGTATCGGTAATTTTTGGACCCGATGCCCAACATCGGACATCAGCCATAATTTCATCCAATGGTCCGATGTTCTTTTCATCATCATTCACTTACCCTACACATGTATTTTAGAATGTCGGAACTGCCATTTTACTAGAGCTAAAAGTAGAGGCTTCATTGATTGTCAATGACAGCGCATGTCATGACATGTGTGCCCATAAAACAGTAGGCTAATACTTTTAATTGGTTACCGTAAATATGCATAAAGCCCACAGACACTTTTCACCACAAATCAGCTATTGTTTTTAATTTTATGAGAGGCAGTTGAAGGACAAAGTAGCACATTCATTAACACCCATGGAGCCAAACTTGTTCAGTAACGAGATAAGGCCACTGGAGGTCGCTGTGCCAAAAATCAGTTGTCTCGTTGAGAGACGAGACAAAGGGTTAACTAACTATGCAGCGTGCAGCTGCGCGCATGTTGTCTGTGAAAGACCCTGGTCCATACGTCATAACGTGACTTGCACAGAAACAAAATGGTGCTAGGCTGCATTGACTTCTATTCTATGCTGAAACATAAAAAGGGCTTTATCTCTGAATAAGGTGCAAAGAACGCCAGGGAAGCAGAGATCTGCCTGTTTTCACGGCGACACTATACCGCGATGGCGGTAAAGTGAAACGGCCCCGGTTTGGATTTTAGTTTTGCGAGTGTTTGTAAACAAATGGATTATCTTCCTCAATCGTCAGCGGACACTCACGCACACACACACAAAGCTTCTGAGGCTCTTCAATATAAAGCGTAAGTGAACGGCGGCACCAGCAACAGCTAGAAATGTTAGAAACCTGGGTGGCCGTTGTATTAAAAAAGAAGAAAAAATACACTTTACATTTGGAGATGCAAGGTTTCTGCAAGACAGATATACTAACACTAACTAACACAAACATTCTGTGTTGCTTGACAAAAATGTAAAAAGACAATGCAATAATTACTACAAAACAAACTATTATATCAATGAATTGAGTTGTTCTCTGCTGATGTTGACCATCTCTTTCCTAGTTGTAGATGTCAAACAGAAGGAGAGGAGCACCAGTCTGGTCCAGGTGAAACCAGAACCTCCACAGATCAAAGAGGAACATCAGGAGAGGAGTCCCAGTCTGGTCCAGGTGAAACCAGAACCTCCACAGATCAAAGAGGAACATCAGGAGAGGAGTCCCAGTCTGGTCCAGGTGAAACCAGAACCTCCACAGATCAAAGAGGAACCAGAGGAGGTGCTACTTCAAAGACCAGAGGAGGCTGCAGGCTCATCGTTGACATTACCAGCAGTGAAAAGTGAAGATGATGATGGAAACAGAGAGACAGAGCCTCTAGCCAGCACCTCAACTGAACACATGAAAACACAAGCTGATGTAGAGCACTGTGGAACATCACAACCAGCTGTTGAAGTCGAGCTCCCCTCTTCACACGGTTCTGAATCTGATGCTGAGGACAGTGATGAGGGGGTTCCGTCTGAAGACAGTGATGAGTGGGTTCCGTCTGAAGACAGTGATGAGGGGGTTCCGTCTGAAGACAGTGATGAGTGGGTTCCGTCTGTTTCAAACAGACTGAAATCACAAAAGACACAACGTGTGAAAGGACAAAGGTTGTCTCAGAACACGAAATCGGCAAAACAAACACCATCTCTCTCTGTCGTCCCCAGACGAGCTTCCATCGGAGTCTCCAATCTTTCCGGTTCTCCATACATCCGGCCAGTTCCGAAGAGATTTCAGCCCACACATGCTTCTTTTTCAGGACGTCCACATAAGTTACTAAAACTAACGAGGAGTGAAACGGGAGAGAAAAGCTTTAGTTGTACAGTGTGTGGCAAAGTCTCTGATAACAAGGGTAATCTGATCAATCACATGAAGACTCATACAGGGGAAAAAACATTTAGTTGTTCAGTTTGTGACAAAAGCTTTGGTTACAAGTGTGTTCTGATCAATCACATGAAGATTCATACAGGGGAAAAAACATTTAGTTGTTCAGTTTGTGACAAAAGCTTTGGTAACAAGTGTGATCTGAACTCACACATGAGGACTCATACAGGAGACAAGCCCTTTGCTTGTTCGGTTTGTAACAAAAGATTTGGTCAATCTGGAAATCTGAAATCACACATGACGACTCATGTGGATGAAATGCCATTTGCTTGTTCAGTTTGTCACGACAGCTTTAAACGGTTTGAATCTCTGGTAAAACACATGATGATTCACACAGGGGAAAAGCCATATGCTTGTTCATTTTGTAAAAGACGCTTTCGCCAAAGTAGAGATATGAAAACACACATGATGACTCATACAGGGGAAAGACCATTTGTTTGTTCAGTTTGTAACAAAAGCTATAACCGGGCTGACACTCTGGTAAAACACAAGAGGAGTCATACAGGAGTTATGGCCCTTTCTAGTTCAGTGCAAAGTGAAGATGATGATGGAAACAGAGAGACAGAGCCTCTAGCCAGCACCTCAACTGAACACATGAAAACTAGGGCTGGGATGCGATTAAAAAAATAATCTAATTAAATACAGGCTTTGTAATTAATTAATCGCAATTAATCACATTTTAATTGCATATTAATATTTGACCCGAGAAGCATTTTTTTCAAATAAAACACATTTTGTTGTACAAGTGAATCGACAAGTGAGTTTTTTAAATCTAAATTTCGCATCCACTGGGCCAAGCAAAGCACTCTGATCGGCTACTTCTCCCTTTGCGTTTGTCTCCACTTCTTGGTTTGTGCATCGCTATGATCGGTATGCCCGAAACTAAAGGTTCTGTCTGTGGTGCAAAAACTAAGTGCGATTAAAATACGTAATTTTCTTTAATCGCGTTAATTTTCTGTAATTAATTAATCGCAATGAATCAGGTAAAGTCCCAGCCCTAATGAAAACACAAGCTGATTTAGAGTAGAGGATGGCAGTGACCCTATATGTAATTTAGATAGCATCTTTTATATCGACCGATCCCAGGCCTTTAGAGCAGTGATGGCTGAGTGGTTAGTGTCCACACCTAGGACTCCGGAGGCCCCTGAGGTCGCAGATATGATTCCCCGCTCCAGCTATCACTGCTCCCCTCCCCCTCGCGCTCCTTGTGGGCAGCACTGGGTTCAGCTGGGTTAAGCTGAAAAAAAAAGCAGCTGGGTTGGGCTGCGATACCTGAATTTACCTTGTGGGAGGAGTAGGTAACTATCATCGCTATCATTGTTCGACTTGGCATCCTATCCTACATCGAAGCTACGGTGTGTATAGCTTTCAATGTATTCATTTGTTTTCTTCATTTTTTTCTTTTTTCATTTACTGAACATGTTCTTGTTCTATATAGTTTTCTTAGATTACTATTTCTATGCAGATGATATGTTGATGTATTAATTACCTAGTATATATAGTACTGTCCTTGGTTATTTTAAGTCACTCTGGGTTAAGAGTATCTGCTAAATACTTAAATAGTAAATTGTAGGATGACACAGGGGTGGATTAAATGAATGAATGAACACTTGGGCTGCCATAAAATGGTAAATGGTGCATTTAGATAGTGCTTTTATCCAAAGCACTTTACAATGTGCATTACATTCACCCATTCACACACCGGTGGCGGTGGAAACCATGCAAGGCACCAACCAGCTCACCGGGAGCAACTTGGGGGTTCAGTGTCTTGCCCAAGGACACTTCGACATGTAGACAGGAGAAGCTGGGATTTTAACCGCCGACCCATGGATCATTGGCCAACCCACTCTACCTCCTGAGCTACAGCATAACTAATGTAGATGTCTGTATGCTGAAGTACAGGACCGCAGCTACAGAATAAATATCTTTCATGTTGAACTCTATGGTCATGTTTGGACATCACTTTTATTGAACACACGTCTTAACGTCATCCTGGCCGTCAGCATCCAGTAGTGCCAAAGAACAGGACATTGAGCTAAGAAGTGGCCTGCGCTCACTCCTCATGCACTGAAGGAAGCATGAGCTCAGTAGGGGGGCCTCCCCAGGTTGGCAGAGGGAGCACACTCAGTGCAGCGCCCAGGATTACAGCTTAAGCAATTGGCACTGGGGGAAAAATGGGTTACAAAATTGTGGGATAAAGAATAATAATAATAAATAAATAAAGCATCAATATTTCCCTCCATCAGGCGACCCGACTGGTCAAGGGTGAGGGTACCTACCTATAGAAGACACAGGGAGAACATGCAAACCCCACACAGAAAGGCCCTTTTGTCAACTCCACCTAGGGTATGGGCACTGATGATACGGAGGAGAGAATGTGGTCCCAGTGTCCCCAGCAGGAATCGAACCCAGGACCTTCTAGCTGTGAGTGCTACAGAATGCGCCACTGTGCCCCCTCTTGTCTTTGTTTACATTACTAACATTCCTAACTCTGCACGTTTTAACTGCAGCTGCTGACAGATTCAGATGCTAAACTCTGAATCTGTCTTGTCTTGAGAGATCAAACAGTTATAGACATGATACACACGCACACACATGCATAGATTTGTGTCATTTATTTGCAACCGCAGTGGTTCTCAACCTTGTTCACGTGAAGGACCCCCAAATTAACGTGTTTGACCATCTGAAACTATTGTGTGCCAGGGATGCCATAGTGTTATTAAAATGATTGTTTATTTTATATATATCTCTGCTGTCGGGCCGAAACCTCATTTTCGGGAAAATGAGCTCAAGTGGAGTTAAGAGGTTTTGACCAAAGGGCTTTTTTACTTTTCATTGGTTCAATATTATTTTAATCAACAAACAGACGTAAAGAGTGTTCAATAGCCCATTATTTATGAAAGTAGTTGTATTATCTATAAATGTTTCTCTTGCTTTTGGTTATTCACGGCTGCCATTTCCCACCTGATGTCATGAGGGAGTTCAGATCACAGACATATAAAGCTAGACGCCTCCTTCGGCTAGGGGGCGTATGCCATAGAGTATATTGTAACGTTTAGCAGACTGAGTGAGGCAGCTCGCTCCAACCGGGACGCGAACCCCAGCCCCCCACTCAGCAGACGAGGAAGCAACCCGCTGCCCCAAGAAGGCTAGCCCCCTTGGCGGAGCGAGTTACGGCCTGATCTTTTGCAGGGTCGTTACACTACCCCCTCCTCACAGAACGCTTCACTGCACACGGCCGGTCCCTCACGTCCCTCACGCGAGGGCACGCTCCACGGGTCCGCCCGTCTGACACCAATGTAACGTTTAGCAGACTGAGTGAGGCAGCTCGCTCCAACCGGGACGCAAACCCCAGCCCCCCACTCAGCAGACGAGGAAGCAACCCGCTGCCCCAAGAAGGCTAGCCCCCTTGGCGGAGCGAGTTACGGCCTGATCTCTTGCAGGGTCGTTACAATATATAAAATAGAGAGCGGACGAGCCCCGCCCCCACTATCATTTCAATGCAAGTGCTCAGTGGCGTTTTGAAGCAACGGCTACGTGCTAGCATGTAGCTAATCCAGGTGCATTCTGGGGGAAAGTGGTCGCTAATCCAGGTGCATTCTGGGGGAATCCAGGTGCATTCTGGGGGAAAGTGGTCTCTACCTAGCTACATGCTAGCGTTCATGTTTTTTTTAGGCTGCAGTTCCAACTTTGGCCACCATCGGGGTTGCTTCAAGTCTAGCCCTGGGTTCTGGGGGCTTGGCGTATGCATTGAGCAACCAAGGGAATCTTCGTCGCTTCCGTGTTAATTGCTTCCGCGTGCGTCACACATACGGAAGTCGGTAAGCCAATCAGAGGCAGGTGGGGGCTGGTCTTTACGTATGCAGACTATAAGAACAGCTGAGCAGCGCAACATCGGAACTGGCTCTGTTGAATTGAATTGTGGTCCTTGGATAAGTCACGGAAAAGACACGCTGTGATTGGCCAGTAGTCACTTTGACTGACAGCGTTCCCTTTGTTTTTTCAGGAAGTCCGGTCTAGAACTTTTGCACATCGCTCCAATTAACTGCAGAGGCGAACGAGGCATCTAGCTCTTTATGTCTGTGGTTTGGATGTACAGGTCATGATCATAGAGTTGATTTTCAGATGGGGGCCAAATCCGCGGCCAACTTTTGATTGATTGAAGACTTTATTAGAAGTTTGCATAGGAAAAGGTACAGTTTCATGACGGTACAGTTCACTGGTACAAGGTCTACTAAAAGGAGATCCATGAAAAGACTAAGCTTATTTCCACTGGAAACCATTGGAGTATCTCATATAACATACTAACTACATTAAATGTATTTAATAAAGAGGTAAAAAAAAAGTTTAAAAGATAAACAAGTATTTAAAAAAATACAAAACAACAGATCAGTGAATCTGGCATCTGCTTGTTGAGTCTTACAACAGATCAGTGAATCTGGCATCTGCTTGTCGACTCTTACAACAGATCAGTGAATCTGCCATCTGCTTGTCGAGTCTTACAACAGATCAGTGAATCTGGCATCTGCTTGTCGAATCTTCTCCCTATGTGTCCCCAGTTCGCGGTTGCATTCCGCGAGAGCTGGGCGAGGATGCAGGTCACGGCTGCCTCTCGGAAGCGCTTCCGCCCCTCCAGGGAGACAGCTCCATGGACACACATGGCTGACCAGGACTCCATGGGGATTGCTGCATACCCTGCTATGGATCACGTAGTGGCAGCTACCTTCCTCAATGATGCTGAGATCATAGGTAGCAAGGGCCCTCAGCTACGACAGCGGACAGCCAAAGACTAATGTAATATTTATCCGTCAGTATAGAGGAGCTGGCTTTTATGCTCTGCTCTGCTCCTCTCTCTCGTAGCACTGTTCTGGTTGGGAAGACACGCAGCACGCTGTCTAAACAAGCAATTTAGCTGCTAGCCACGCCTCCGCCGATCTACAAGCCCACAGCCTGTCGATGATGCAATGTAGTTAGGGCTTGTAGCTTAGCTTTTCCCCCAGCCTGTTATAGCATCTGAATCTGCGCACACAATGTGCTTATTATTTTACAACTATGCATTTTATAAAAAAAAATATATAAAAAATAAAAAAAAAATATACATTTTATATATTATATAACATATTCGACTATTTTCGAAAAATGATAAAAATGAATGAATGAAATTCGAATGGGATTTTAGAGGCAAACTGACAGCTCTAGTTATCACCATTCACAAATCGGTCACGTGGTGTTGGTGGCTACGTCAGTCACGTAGTAGTAAAGTCAGCTGTTCACTTGCCCGCGGGTTTCATTGAATGGAGAGGAGGTGAATGGGGAAGTCAACCATCTCTTCTTTCTGTGGTAGCACTAATCATCTGACTAATCTAGCTATTCTTCCCAGTTAGGATGCCGGATACCACAAACTTGACAGTAGCCAAACTCCTTTTCACAAGGGTCAGGATTAGTATGGAGTTGTTATTGTTCCAATAATATTTAAGCACCTTTCTGATGTTGAGCAGTTGTATATTAAGATGTGTGCAGTCGTACCTCTGAATTTGCAGACTTGTATGATGGAATCTGAACGTGAAAAGGAAAAAAACCTCCAACACTCGCACGCTTTTCTCTTTGCAAATACGAATCCTGTCTACACGCTCTCAAATTGTACCCTGCACGGTTTTGCCAGATTTTGGAAGGGACATATCGATGATTATGTTGCAATATCGCGAGCATGTAAAAATGAGGATTTGCGAGCGCGTAGAAAGGCAGTTGAGGTTGTAAAAGTAAATGTGTGCGTGAGCACGGCAGGGCACATACGTGTATAATGGAATCTGGAAAAAAAAACACTCTCTACACGTACAGATGTCAGTTTGCAACCTCTCGAATCATCATGTGCAGATGCTCGCATTTTTTCAGTGTCGCCTGCTCGCTTTTGCCAAATATTGCATCCACATATCGAGGAATATGTTGCAATTTAGAGAGCAGCAGTTTCAACTAATCTGAGCAAGTGTAGAAAGGGTTTTGAGGTTGTAAAAGACGATTTGAGAGGTGTTGGAGTTTTTTTTTTCCTTTTCACGTTCAGATTCCATCATACAAGTCTGCAAATTCAGAGGTACGACAGCACAACTCTTAATATACAACTGCTCAACATCAGAAATCTCTTCTCTCCAATAAGAATCAATAATAACTCCATAATTAGCCTCTTGCTCCTTTTATTTTACAGGTGAAAACGGAGTGAAAACTGAAACAAATACAAACATACAAAATCACTGATCTATACAGATGAAATTGAGTACATTTCCATAACATTCAACATAATACAATGTCCTTTTAGTAATACAAGCATAAATCTTACTTACAGCATTGCATCGAAGTAACTCGGGAGACAAAAACACGAAACACGTCTGCACTCTCCAAACAACATGTAGCTTCTGCCCAGAGCCTCTGCTAATCAACAAAGTCACAACACCTGCTTTGATTAGTAACTTCACTGCACCTGCTTGAGGTTATGTAAGGAGTCCACGCCCGCTTCTTTACTAAGCGGCGCTCCTGTCTATCCCCCCTCGCCACGTTGTTAACAGGAAAAGCTCTGTGAATGCATAGCAGGATCCAGGCAGAGGTGGAACATAATTCGACGGGTAACCAAATGTTGTGTAACTGGCTTCACGTTCGGTTGAAAACACGACACACCTCCCTCTGCATGAAGGCGGAAGGTTTATTTTATAGGCTGGCACCATGGCAACGGCTAGCGAATGTGCGGACGGCATAGAGTTATGGGCGGTATTCCGTTACGTTCTACCGACACCCTACGCTCTACCTATGAGTTGAAGTGGAGGCGAAATGGGCGTGTATGGTTTTGGAAGTGGGATGCGGCTCTAAGAAAAATGTAATAGTAGATGCTACAAATAACCTGCCAATAGGGGTCACTGTTTTACTTGCTTGAAATAATAAATCTCCCCTTTGGGCAGAACACTAGCCTCTACTAATTTTTAAAATAGAACCTACTGATTACATCAAGAGAGAGGGGGAATTAACAGTACAAGGATATAAACCCCTGGTGCATCAAAATTATGATCCGGGATCATTATGAAGATGGACAATATTTGGACTTGATCATACACAGGCAGCTGTACAATCCAAGGTTCTACCCAGTTTAACACCTTTTAAAGCACGGGGATGTTATTTTGTGGCCCCTCTCTGTTAACTCTGATATACATTGAATCTTCATCTTCAAACCATGTCGCATAGCCTACATTTTGTTCTCTATTCCAGACCAGTCTGCAGAGTCCAGCCAGCAGGCTACCGCTGTTTCTATTAAACAGGGACCAGCTGAAGTTGAAGTGGAAGACCACCAGGACCTAAGTAAGTTGTTATTTCTTTTTTTCTGTCTTTCTTTCTTTTTTTCTTAAACATGCCTTTTCATCTGAAAGGGGGGGGGGGGGGGGGGGGGTTCAGACAATATAGAACATCACATTTTTTTTTTATTATTATTTTTTTTAAGTGTTGATTTTGCCAATTTTATTAGGAAGTAAACCCGGACTGGATCCACGGATCTGGATCGAACAACAAAAGAGAACAGCTGAAATCAGCAGGCTTCTAGCAGTGGCTGAGACAGCACAAGCAGCACTTGCAGACCACCTGTATTGTCGTACGACGGTACAGAAACGAGGTACGTTGTTGCATCATAATACATTTACATAAAAAGCCATAGCTACATTACTTACAATATTGTACATAAACCACATTATTGGAAAGACATAAAATAAACCTCAGACAAAATACTAAGTTCAACAATAAGACAATACAGCAAGTTTGAAAAACAATAAAATGACAGTCACCTTGTTCCCCCTCCAGCTAGGTGCTAAGTTCACTTGACCATGGCGTGGAATGACAGTCAGTTCCAACTGAAAATACAAAACCAGACCTGCCAACCTGCACGCATTTTGCGTACAAAGCACGCATTTTTAGGTCTCTGTACGCATGTACGCGAACTCCTCTAACGGCTATGCATTTTCGGGAGATGGTAACACATTCTGCATCAGTGTTGTGGCTCAAAGTGATCGGGTGCTCAAAGTGAGGCAAACATTTTTGCTCTGTGCCATGTAGTTCCTCCCAGGCACCACATGAATGGTGTGTGAATGGGGTGCATGGCGCTGGGGAGCACTACAACGGAAGCGATGCTTGTTTTGTCGGCAGAAGAAGAATGGCAGAGTTTTGTTTTGGTTTAGTTTCAGCATGCACGCATCTCACAGCGACGAGTTCTCACTCGGGTTTTACATAACGGCGATATTAAAGGACAACTTTGTTTTTTTACAATAAGGGTTCATATTTTAGATTGTAATTAGAGAAAAGAAAAAGTGAGTGTTAAAATGTTTTCATTTGCTTCGTTCTATTGTTTTATCGCGTTTACCACGTTAAATATGGGGCATGCGTACAAGTGGCAAAATATGTCTCTTTAGACACAATAAGCCAGGAGTTTCTTTATTGCTATTTACAGTAACACTTCTAGCCCCCATAAGTCACATCCAACGATGAAAGGTTGCGTTGTATCTTGGGAATGTGCTTATTCTGTGTAAAATAACATATTTAGCCACTTGTACGCATGCCCCCAACCACTGAAATAAGAATCTCTAAAACCAATAGAAAAAATAATTTTAACATTTATCTTTTATATTCTTTAATTACAGTCTAAAATATTAACCCTTGTTGTAAAAACCGAAAGTTGTCCTTTAATCAGATTAATTTCTAAAGAAGATTATACTTAAAACAGCCGTGGTGTGCGAGTCGATGCAGTTGCACAGCGACTGTTCGCCCCTCAGTGCTGCCAACGTCCAACGAGTCTAACAGGTAATATAATAAACTTTTAAAACCCTCCTCTGAGGTAAATTCACACGTCATAGCAGCCACGATGGTGAGAATTGGTGAAATCTCGTACTATGCCTGCCTAACCTAACCCCATCTGGCGTCGCTGGTGAAACGAAACGAGCGGCTGCGGCTCCGCCTGGAGCTGTTGTGTATGAAGCCTGTGTTATACTTCGTCATACGACGGTGTTGCAGCGAGCAACCAGTCGGAAAGTGTCAAAACATGTGACCCAGGTCTTAGTCAAATGAACTGAAACATACATTGGCCATGATTGGATAAAATACTGGGCTGCCTGTTCCACTTCAACTCTAAATGAGTATGAATGAATTAGGCCTATGTGTATTTTCAAAAACATTAACAGTGAACAAATTATTTATCACCTGTGAATATATGAACTGAAGACATTAATGGTCTATCAACAATGAGTAGCCTGCAGCCTATGGGGCTTTTAAGCTGTGACATCATTTTGTAGGCAGAGGAACTCTGCCCCCAGAGCATTTTCTGTCCCTCGCTATTTCAACAGATCCGAGACAAAAATAACGACTAAAGTATAATTCTAACACTTTCCTTTCAACAACAAAGAGAAGAAAAATGTGTAAATAGTAAAAATAGTAAAACGATTCACGGAAACTGTGGGCAGAAATTCTCCTCTGCCTACAAAATGATGTCATACTTAACAGCCCCATATGAATGAATATACAGACTAGGCTGTATGTGATCTATACACAATGTAGGCCTATATATCTATCTATAAATGCGACAAATCTCTGTGAGTATGTATGTATGTATGTGCCCCGCGTATCTCGAGAACCGTTCGTCCCACCGGCTTCAGATTTGGCACGCGCGCTCCACGCCACGGCGCGGAGTGCAGTGCCGGGCCTCGACCCCACCCGATGCGCGGTTTTCCGAAACCGGCGCAAAACGTTCGGAATCTCCTTATATGGAGCTGATTGTTGACATCAGGCTGTTCCGGAGGAAATCGGCGCAATCGCTGACTCATTGTGACATAACTTCATAAAAGGCTCTGACTTCACGTACGCCACATGAGTCAACAAAAAATCTCTGTGAATGTGTATGTATGTATGTAATCCGCGTATCTCGAAACCGTTCTTCCCACCGGCACACGCGTTCTCCATATATGGGCATAAAATGAATGCCCGTATGCGGAACTGATGTCTGACATCAGTTTTCCGCAACCGGTACTGTGTGTGCAGAGATCTCCATATATGGGCATAAGGGGACAAAGGCAAACAGATGGTCAAAACGGGTCCTATGACAACAGGTATATTGGGGTTTGCATTAACACATCGGGTGCCCACGTGGTGTCTACAAGTCAATTTCTTTGATGTCGCTGGAGGCCCAACGACGCGTTTGACGCGTTGTACAGTAAACTATACTGTACTGTAGGTACTGCACTTGGCTACCGCGGTGATGAAACAAACTCCATTTCCCAACATGCAGCGCGCAATTACGTCACCCGGACGTGCTGTGTGTCTCGTTGACTTCCTGTCTAGCGGCTGCACAAAAGTGCTGTTTTCTCCGGATTCTCTTCCTTTTTTAATTTTTTTCTCAAGACGGCAGCCTCTTCTACATGCCGTAACACAAACACTGTGGCTTAGAAATGATAAAAAACGGTCCTGACTGAAAGAAAAGATTTTCGCGAAATAAACAGGACATACTCGGATTACATTTACTCGGATTACTTTTCTCGCCAGTACTCTCGCCGGTAGGTAAAATGACGCGTTGCCATGGGCACCAGCAAATTAAGACGTCAAAACCACGTGGGCGTCCGATGTGTTAAAGGGTATGGGCATTCATTCCCTATTTCAAATTCGGCACGCGCGTTCCCCACCGCAGCAGGTAGTGCAGTGCTCGGCCTCGACCCGACCCGATACACGATTTTCTGGAACCAGCATGAAAGGTTCGGATTCTGATGTCTGACATCAGGATTTTCCGGAACTGGCACTGTGTCTGCATAGATCTCCATATATGGGCATAAAATGAATGCAGACAGACAGATACAGATATCTACATATATGGGCATAAAGTGGATGAAGACAGACAGATACAGATATCTCCATATATGGGCATAAATGGACACAGGCAAACAGATGGTCAAAACGGGTCCTATCTGAAGGGACACTATCTGCGGCATAAAATGGACGCAGATAGACAGATATCTCCATATATGGGCATAAAATGGACCCAGAACTATATCTGCAGTGATCTCCATATATGGACATAAAATGGACGCCGACAGACAGACAGCTACAGATATCTCCATATATGGGCATAAATGGACACAGGCAAACAGATGGTCAAAACGGGTCCTATGACAACAGGTATAATGGGGTTTGCATTAAAGGGCGGGGCATTCATTCCCTATTTACATCGTTCCCGAGTTGGCCGCCCAGCTTCTAGTATCAATTAATGAATGGAATGGAAACCTACATGAGTTGAATACTTTCAACTTCATGCAAATCATCCACAGAAATGTGGTTTTATTTAGGCTGCTCAATTAACAAAGACACAGGTTTATGTAAATAGCCTACTTGACAATGAAAAGCTATTTTGCAATTTGAATAACATGATTATATTGATGTTCGTTCATAAAGTCACTGGTGATAGACTGTTTTGCTAGTCTATTGTTAACTAACTCTGAGCAAGTGCAGTTAGTATATTTTATTAAAGATTTGTCAACAATATTGCCAATGCAACATTACTGTGTTGCCTGGTAATACTAGCCTACTTTTTCTCAGGACCAAATGGCACTTTTATTTAAAAGGTTGTTATAACATCTTGCCTCCATTATTAGTGTAAGTCAAGGCATGCAATGTGCTACATTTCTGGTGTGAAATTGCTTTAACATAACTGTAAAAGGTCCCACCCAAAATATACACTGTTTTGTGGGGAAAACCGCAATATTTGCACCGTGGGTGCTGGGCGGGAGCTGCGTGGGCATGTGTACTCAAGAATATTTCCCAGGGTTGGCAGGTCTGCAAAAGGAGGGGGGAGTTAAGTGTAGAGCCGGACCGATGCATCAGACTCATCGATGTATCGGTAATTTTTGGACCCGATGACCAACATCGGACATCAGCCGATGTTGGTCACGTCATAACGTGACTTGCACAGAAACAAAATGGTGCGTCTAGGCTGCATGGACTTCTATTCTATGCTGAAACATAAAAAGGGCTTTATCTCTGAATAAGGTGCCAAAGAACGCCAGAGATCTGTCTGTTTTCACGGCGACACTATACCGCAATGGCGGTAAAGTGAAACGGCCCGGTTTGGATTTTAGTTTTGCGAGTGTTTGTAAACAAATGGATTATCTTACTCAATCGTCAGCGGACACTCACGCACACACGCACAAAGCTTCTGAGGCTCTTCAATATAAAGCGTAAGTGAATGGCGGCACCAGCAACAGCTAGAAATGTTAGAAACCTGGGCGGCCGTTGTTAAAAAATAAGAAAAAATACACTTTACATTTGGAGATGCAAGGTTTCTGCAAGACAGATATACTAACACTAACTAACACAAACATTTTGTGTTGCTTGACAAAAATGTAAAAAGACAATGCAATAATTACTAACAAACAAACTATTATATCAATGCATTGAGTTGTTCTCTGCTGATGTTGACCATCTCTTTCCTAGTTGTAGATGTCAAACATCAGGAGAGGAGCACCAGTCCGGTCCAGGTGAAACCAGAACCTCCACAGATCAAAGAGGAACATCAGGAGAGGAGTCCCAGTCTGGTCCAGATGAAACCAGAACCTCCACAGATCAAAGAGGAACCAGAGGAGGTGCTACTTCAAAGACCAGAGGAGGCTGCAGGCTCATCGTTGACATTACTAGCAGTGAAAAGTGAAGATGATGATGGAAACAGAGAGACAGAGCCTCTAGCCAGCACATCAACTGAACACATGAAAACACAAGCTGATGTAGAGCACTGTGGAACATCACAACCAACTGTTGAAGTCGAGCTCCTCTCTTCACACGGTTCTGAATCTGATGCTGAGGACAGTGATGAGGGGGTTCCGTCTGAAGACAGTGATGAGTGGGTTCCGTCTGAAGACAGTGATGAGGGGGTTCCGTCTGAAGACAGTGATGAGTGGGTTCCGTCTGTTTTAAACGGACTGAAATCACAAAAGACACAACGTGTGAAAGGACAAAGGTTGTCTCAGAACACAAAATCGCCAAAACAAACACCGTCTCTCTCTGTCGTCCCCAGACGAGCTTCGATTGGAGTCTCCAATCTTTCCGGTTCTCCATACACCCGGCCAGCTCGGAAGATCTTTCAGCCCACACATGCTTCTTTTGCAGGACGTCCACATACGTTACTAAAACTAACGAGGAGTGAAACGGGAGAGAAAAGCTTTAGTTGTACAGTGTGTGGCAAAGTCTCTGATAACAAGGGTAATCTGATCAATCACATGAAGACTCATACAGGGGAAAAAACATTTAGTTGTTCAGTTTGTGACAAAAGCTTTGGTTACAAGTGTGTTCTGATCAATCACATGAGGACTCATACAGGGGAAAAGCCATTTGCTTGTTCAGTTTGTGACAAGAGCTTTAACCAAGCTCATCATCTGAACTCACACATGAGGACTCATACAGGAGACAAGCCCTTTGCTTGTTCGGTTTGTAACAAAAGATTTGGTCAATCTGCAAATCTGAAATCACACATGACGACTCATGTGGATGAAATGCCATTTGCTTGTTCAGTTTGTCACGACAGCTTTAAACGGTTTGAATCTCTGGCAAGACACATGATGATTCATACAGGGGAAAAGCCATTTGCTTGTTCATTTTGTAACAGATGCTTTCGCCAAAGTAGAGATATGAAAGTACACATGAGGTATCATACAGGGGAAAGACCATTTGTTTGTTCAGTTTGTAACAAAAGCTTTATCCGGGCTGACTCTCTGGTACAACACAAGAGGAGTCATACAGGAGTTATGGCTCTTTCTAGTTCAGTGCAAAGTGAAGATGATCATGGAAACAGAGAGACAGAGCCTCTAGCCAGCACCTCAACTGAACACATGAAAACTAGGTCTGGGATGCGAATAAAAAAAAAATCTAATTAATTACAGGCTTTGCAATTAATTAATCGCAATTGTAATTCACATTTTAATCGCATATTAATATTTGACCCGAGAAGCATTTTTTTCAAGTAAAACACATTTTGTTGTACAACTGAATCGACAAGTGAGTTTTTTAAATCTAAATTTCGCATCCACTGGGCCAAGCAAAGCACTCTGATCGGCTACTTCTCCCTTTGCGTTTGTTGTCACTTCTTGGTTTGTGCATCGCTATGATCGGTATGCCCGAAACTAAAGGTTCTGTGGTGCAAAAACTAATCGCGTTAATTTTTTGTAATTAATTAATCGCAATTAATCATTAAAGTCCCAGCCCTAATGAAAACACAAGATGATGTAGAGTAGAGTATGGCAGTGACCATACATGTAATTTAGATAGTATCTTTTATATCGACCGATCACAGGCCTTGTTCAACTTGGCATCCTATCCTACATCGAAGCTACAGTGTGTAGAGCTTTCAATGTATTAATTTGTTTTGTTTTTTTTTTCTTTTCATTTACTGAACATGTTCTTGTTCTATATAGTTTTCTTAGATTACTATTTCTATGCAGATGATATGTTGATGTATTAATTACCTTGTGCTGTCCTTGGTTATTTTTAGTCACTCTGGGTTAAGAGTATCTGCTAAATACTTAAATACTAAATTGTAGGATGACACGGGGGTGGATTAAATGAATGAATGAACACTCGGGCTGCCATAGGTTTTCCATAATGTAGATTTCTGTATTCTGAAGTACAGGACTGTAGCTACAGAATAAATATCTTTCATGTTGAACTCTATGGTCACGTTTGGACATCACTTTTATTGAACACACGTCTTAACGTCATCCTGGCCGTCAGCATCCAGTAGTGCCAAAGTACAGGACATTGAGCTAAGAAGTGGCCTGCGCTCACTCCTCATGCACTGAAGGAAGCATGAGCTCAGTAGGGGGCCCTCCCCAGGTTGGCAGAGGGAGCACACTCAGCGCAGCACCGAGGATTACAGCTTAAGGAATTGGCACTGGGGAAAAAATGGGTTACAAAATTGTGTGATAAAAAATTATAATAATAAATAAATAAAGCATCAATATTTCCCTCCATCAGGCACTATAGAGACCACGGCCGTACATATACTTTTTTTATTTTGCATTACATTTTTCGAAAATGGTTGAATAATTTTTCAAAAACATCTCTTCTGGGGGTCCCTGGCAGAAATCATTTTCAGATGGGGGCCAAATACATTTGATTAATTTATTAATGAGGTAAAAAAAAAAAAAAAAAAAAAGATTAAAAGATAATAAAGTATTAAAAAAGAGCAAACAACAGATCAGTGAATCTGGCATCTGCTTGTTGAGTCTTTCAACAGATCAGTGAGTCTTACAACAGATCAGTGAATCTGGCATCTGATCTGCTTGTTGAGTCTTACAACAGATCAATGAATCTGGCATCTGCTTGTCGAGTCTTATCGAGGCGACGTCGGAGAGCCGGACGCAGAGCTAAAGGTGTGGGTCAAGCCAGCTTTGGCTTGTGGGTCAACAACCATAGATATATATAAGAAGGCTAGATAGCTCACGCCCGCTGTTGGCCAATGGGGACTGACGACGCTACAGGTCGGCCATCTTGGGACAGGACCGATCGTTCAGTTTAACATTAATTTCTATAGTGCATGTACTATTTAAATGACCAGAGCTTGCTCAATTTTCAACCTATTTTGAAACGGATTGGTTTGTTATAAACCTCAGAAACGTAGCTATGTTACTGTATACTTAGAATAATTATAACCATGGATTTCCATATGAAATAACATTAAGTATATAGGTAAAGTAAAGCAATTAGCTATACACACTGTATTTATAGTAAATATGTAACATGTAATAGTTCCATTATTAGTAATATTTATATTATTTAATACATTATGTATTAAATGTAACAATGTATTTATTGAATACAAAAATCTGTCTCATTTGGCTTATATTTATTTTATATAAAATAGTCTCATGTTGCAATTCTGTAAAATATGAGATTAGAGATGGGCCTTCAAGGTTATTTTATTAAGGACATAACAAAACCAAATAGACCTCTTTTTTAAATAATACATTTTATTTCAGCACTGCAACTGCAAGTCATTTCCCAATCAGTAACATGACCAATCCTCCCCTCCCTCTGAGATCAGACCACCAACAGCTAGACGAGTACATACACCAGTAAGACTCCCTAATCGGGAGATAAGCGACCGTAGGTCACTTATCTCCACAAATAGAGCAAAAATGTGTTTTTCCAAAATCTTCCTGAGCATGTTGATGACATGAGTGTAGACATACTGTGTAGTGATTTTTGTGATTTTAGGGCTGATTTTAAGATTATAATAATCTTTTTTTTTTTTTTTTTTTTTAACCCCATGCTGCACAGGTAGCTTTTGGTGGCCCTTGATATTGAAGTAGGCTACATGCAGTACACCTGTTTGAAGGTTCAATGGACCAATATTATATTGAACAGCTCAACAATGATCAATGAGGTTGGGGGTTAGACTGGAACTTTGGGGGGCTGTTGAGAGGGCGGTGGCGTGGCAGTGTAGAGAGACAGACAGGATTTACCATCATCAAGTATACCTGTAGCATTAGAACTGAATAGCAAAATCACAGTGGGTTCCTTTTCTCAGATGGCATTCAGTGCACTACTTATGGGCTCATACGTTCTTGCTTGGAGTAAACTTTAAAGCCTGAAAGGAGGTAAACCAGACTCAAATACATCCATTGGGGAAACAACAATTACCCATTATTTAACATCTGCATTACTTACTTTACAAGAAGACTACACAATTATAGAATGTAGAAGAATGTTTTATTTGATCATTGTTTGCCTGTTATATCTCCTATGGTACCTACAGCATGGAATTGTGGATGAAATGTTTCCATATATATATATATATATATATATATATATATATATATATATATATATATATATATATATATAACACTGAGGAACATTGGCTCGAAGCCAAAATTAGGCTTCCGTATGTGCACACAGAGTTTGAGCGAATGGCCTTTAAAAAGGACCGTTTTGGGTAGTCATTTTAGCAATATGGTGCAGCCTCAGCTTAAAATACAGGGACACAACTAACTTCATCAGTGTATGGTGGTGACTGTCAATGCCTGAGGAAAAACACATCCTCTGAACCTATCCTCCTATCCTATGGGCTGTTTTCATCTGGAATCTAGAGGATTGCCTGGCGAACGACCCACTCTGCTGCCTTCAGAACAGATGGTATCACCAGACCTCCATTGATTTTCAGGGTCAGCAGGTGGTAGCTCTTGTCCTTACAGGCAGATTCAGCATCGGTCACAAGGCTGGCCCGGCAGACATCACAGGACAGCTTCTTCAAAGTGCGTTGCACAACAAATCCTGAAATTAGCAGTAGACAGATTATTATAATATTAATATCATTATTACAATAAATTATAAATGCATTCGGGTCCCCATCCGGAATCAATGGAGGTAAATTTACTATAATCATTTTTTTGTCTTAGGAATGTGATAAACACAAAAAAATATTATTGAACTCAAGTCTCCATGGTGTGAATAATCTATATAAAAAAGTCATTTTGGGGGTGAATACTCCTTTAAGGGTAAGGATGTATGTATGTACAGTATGTATGCATGTATGCATTAGCCTATGCAAACTTTGAGAATAAGACAACCACACTAAAAGAGTTAAAAAGTGTGTAAACAGGTGGTAGAAATATTTCTAAAAGCCAGGGTCAACAACACTCTTGCAATGTTATTATCTCACAGCCCTGTTGTTCCTGTGCAGCAGAACTTGTATTGTACATAGTGATTATCCTAATTATAATATAATATTGTCATATTTGTGGCAGTTGATCCCACAGGTTCCATTTGGATACTCCTTTCATTGGAGCAGCCATAGGCAGCAAAACAATCAGGCATCTTCACAATAACAGACTTCACATACAGTAGGCTATATTTCTGTAAACAAAAAGACAGCAATTCCCTGTATCAATGTATCTAAATGTAAGATATTTTTAACAAACCAAACCGCTTGGAAATCATGTAATTCTGCCTCTCCCACCATTGTAACTTTGCTGTCAACTTTGTAATAATATATAGGTCTAGCTAAACTCACACTCACAGCCTCTTTCTTGTCTCTTAGCCTGCAGCTAAAAAATATAACAATATCCACACAAAGAAATGTAATTTAGACAAAAGATTAGTTGTCATGAAATCGTTATTGGTCTCAGGAAAACCTGATAATATTTGAAAATCTCGATTGTTGTCTTGATGAACTTGCATGCAAGTAGCCATGCCACTTAACTATGCTGCATGCTCTTTTTTCGAAATGAAAAGCTTCAATTTCAACATGTCAACCCGCCTGAATCATAGCCACGTTAATAATGTTTGTAATAATCCAAACCGTTAGTAAATCCGTCAAGATTTCAGAGAGTAAAGAGTTTTTAAGTGTGCAGATCACTCACCTTACAGGCACTTTACCATACAGTGTGCCGGCAGGACAGGGGGGATGGTCCTGTCCTAAGATGGCCGCTAGTGAACGACGCCGCCGACTCCGCCTTGCGCCATCTAGCCTTCTTATATATATCTATGTCAACAACAAGCAGCGTGTTGCTCTCAGGCTTGCTCTCAGGTTGCTCCGCCATCTTGGAATGATGACGACTTCCGGTGGTTAAAAAAAAACCAGAGTTGTATAAGAGAGAGTTACGTCACTTACGTCGACTCCCATAGTAAGCGTGGAAAGCTAGCTAGCTTAGCTTACTGGAGCCTGTTCTCATTCTTATCGAGCCTCTGCTGCTCTCCTGCCCGTCCGCCCCCACTATAGCCGAGGTATTTTCAATCACTGGTAAGTAGACGAAATCACGTCTTTTTCACCCTTTTAATGCATTCACGGGCCTCTCCACGGTAGACAACGTTATTATTTCACGTAATCGGCTCAAGTTAATGTTTCTCGTAAGAAAAATGACCATAAATCCAGTGATTGAAAATACCTCGGCTATAGTGGGGGCGGACGGGCAGGAGAGCAGCAGAGGCTCGATAAGAATGAGAACAGGCTCCATGCGACGCCACTTCCGGTCTGCGGCGAGTTCAAAGCGTGACGCCACTCTCTTATATATCGCTCTGAAAAAAACAAAGTCATGCTGTACAATCAAAAACTTGTTTTTATTCTGTTCTACTATGATATATTTAATGATTCCATATAACTGGTCTGTGTTGAACAGCAAAAAAAGTATTATATTATAAAAGTATTATAGCCTATATATGCATACTACTATAATGATTTACTATTTTATTTATAATATTTATCAATGGATCAAAACTGAAATGACTAATAATAACATTTCAGGGTGCATGTGTGCACATGCGTGTATATGCTAATGCATGTTTGCGTGCAGGCACACATCTTAAATATGATGTGTTAATACCAAATATAAATGATTAAAATGCATCATTATAAAAAGGGGGGGGGGGGGGGAACTCTGCCCTCTGCTGCTTTTTTGGCAGCACTGAATCTGTTCCTAAGAGATTATGAATGACAAAACCATAAAACATTATATAGACCTAATATAGGCTCACATGATAAATTATTGTCCACAAAAGCCAGACTAATGTCAAACAGATACAATAAATTAACATTAGACCAATTAGAACAATCCGAAATGTATTATTCATACCAAATTATTACTATTTCTTATAACTAAAAAAAATACTATTCTATGCTTCTATTGATCTGTTTAGCAGTCTAGGATAATATCAATGGTGATTTTCACTTTGTTGGGTGATCAAGACAGCTTTGGAAAACGTTATTCACACCCAATTTAATTGTTTTGATTAATTTAAGAGCAGAGCCATCATTCCAAGATGGCGGCAGCGCTACAGCTGCGCCATCTAGTGGTGATTCCATATATTTAAGGACTGCCGTCTCTTATATAGAATCTCTTTGGCAGAGCTGAGCTTGAAAGTTGGAGGTCCGTGAAGTGAGCTGCATTAGCGTTTCCGGCCTGCAATAGGCCAAGCTCCAGCCTTCAAAATAAAGGTTAACTAAATAATGTTTATTTAAAAGACACAAATGTATTTAAAATATACGTGTATGATGTAGGCCTAAATAGATTTTACACCTCTCCTGCTTAGCGGAGAGTGTGGTGTGATAGAGGACGTCACCCCGAACGCGTGCGTGTCTCCAAAGTGCCGATGCAAAGAGCCGTCTGCTCTTCAGCGCTAACAAGAGTTTGAAAATGTCTGAAATTGTCACTTTTTTAGTGAGTGGCTGCACTGTCTGGAAGGCCAACAGAAATTGATTTTACACCTCTCGCTAAGCGAAGAGTGTGGTGTGATAGAGCAGGTCTCCCCGAACGCGTGCGTGTGTTCAAAGTGCCGACGCAACGAGCCGTCTGCTCTTCAGCGCCAACAAGAGTTTGAAAATGTCTGAAATTGTCACTTTTTTAGTGAGTGGCTGCACTGGAAAGCCAACAGAAATTGATTTTACACCTCTCCTGCTTAGCGGAGAGTGTGGTGTGATAGAGGAGGTCTCCCCGAACGCGTGCGTGTCTCCAAAGTGCCGACGCAAAGAGCCGCCTCCTGTCCAGTGCCCAATTTGTAAAGGCTATGCACTCCAGTGAACTGCATTTATCCATTTATAATGTTTTTCTATTTTTTTTTACCAATAAACATAATTAGCATTGTGTGTGTTCGTTTAAATGCTTAATCTATATTTTGAATGTGCATATCATGGGACAATCACTAGTTTTTCAACATTTTTCAATTGCCTCAGGGGTACTCTTATTCTGAAGAGATCGGCACCGGAAGTCTTATTGCAGCAAACGCTAATGCAGCTCACTTCACATAGGCAGGCCTGCAGAGGGAGGAAGGGAGAAGAGCTCCAGACCGTGTTGAAGAAATGTGTTAAATCTTCACTTTTCAGGTACAAAATGACTATTTATGCTCCTGAATGGTTGAACACGTTGATAGGATGTTTCTGAGTCAATATGGAGTGCTTTAGAAGTGTCATATTAGCCGCCAACAACATGGATGCTAGGAATGCTAAGGTAGCATTGATGGCGTGTTTTGTTTATGTACTTTAAGGACCCCGTATACCTTCTTCTTTATGGTGAAACAGCACAACGGTAAGCCCGTATCTCTGGCATGGAGAGCCGTCGGCAGGTTAGTCTCAAGCCTCTATGGTGTAGTCTTTTTAAAGCAGTGATAGGACGGAGCTGCGTAGCAGTGGAGTGAGGGGTTCCGAAAGGAGCTAGACTTCACCGTGAGTCCGTGACTATGATGGTCATCACATTTTTAGGTGATAGGTTATCACCTAAAAGTATAGCTCTTCACCTCCGACTCTGATAAGTGCTTCAGACTGCTGGGGGCTTCAAAACAACACCTGTCTGGTCACGCAAGCATAACACAATGCTTTTTATTAAACGATGCAGAAGATAGGGGTGATTCTAGTTACCATATGATGCGATACTACTGCATTAGCGCCTCCCCTGGTTTTATTATCTGAATCAGACAATTCACTGTTAGTCAAATCCCGCCCCATTCTGCTCTGTAACTAAGTGGGACGAAATACCCAGGGCAGATTGTTTTTATAATGGCAGTGAATGGGGGGAGGGGGTATTTTCATTGCCTCATTATTGCTATTTAAAGTACCAAAGGAAAACATCTAGGTGATATTAATAAAA
This sequence comes from Nannobrachium achirus, assembly GCF_963921795.1. NCBI lineage: Eukaryota > Metazoa > Chordata > Actinopteri > Myctophiformes > Myctophidae > Nannobrachium > Nannobrachium achirus. The sequence goes on along the minus strand of NC_137825.1, from coordinate 4,198,386 downwards.
AGGGAAGACACATTAAGGTACAGTAGTTCCATTGCAAAACAGGGGGTTTCCCAATTTGTTTAATCCCAGTGGGACAGAAAAAACGAATGGAAATGAATGGGGGAAAAAAGATTTTTCATAGCCTCATTATTGCTATTTCAAGTACCAAAAGTATTGGAGATTGCTGTTAATGTTTCGCTGGGACCTCTCTACCCAGAACAGATACTCCAGTTAAAGAGCAGACGTGGACTCCAGAACAGCTTTGATGCCTTTTTATATAATATTTGCAGCAGTACAGATGAATGGCTGACAGATGAATGACGGATGGATGATAATAAAGGACTGTATTTGAGTGGTAGTTCTGTAAACAGAATAAGACAACAAAGTATACAATTACATATAGTAATATCAATTAACAACAAGCCGTTTAAGTGCATTAGTATCCTACTACAGAATGCATTGCTTTAAAGAAATACATGCCCAACAGAAATGCATTAAAGCAACTGGCATCACACTAGGGAAACTAGTATTCCACATGTAATGTGGCACACAATGAACACAGGGTCATGAAACAGGACATCACAATGGAATGCTAACAGCTAGCTTGCTAGGCTAGCGAAATTAGCATAAGGTGCTAATCAACACAACAATGACAGGGATTCACAGACACATTACTGCCTAAAAACGTCATGTACACCAAATATAACATTATCTGCACATAACAAACATTTAAGTAATACAATGCAGGAATGACTTACTCTTCACAAACGCACTCTTATTAAAATGTTGCAGAGTTAAGGCACTGTGTAAACATGCTCTGTCATTTTCACTGTTCACAATTAGGACCACAGAGCCACCTAAGTGCCTGACTGGAGAGAAAAATGTAGCTGCCCAAAAGGGTGCCTGAACAAAATAAACACAATATTAAACTCAGGACACAATGAAAGGGAATTTATAACAAAAAGAGAAACATCTACTTGATATTAATAAAAATGGAAGACCAAAGTACAGTAGTTACATTGCAAAACAGCGGGTTGCCCCCAAAAATACATGTTTTAATTAGTTTAATCCTCTGAGAAAATCGGAGGAGAGATACAGAGAGAGAGCGCAGTGCATCTTGGGTAGGAAGTTGTGGAGTTATAGGCTGGCTGTCAACATAAACTCCAATCCCCAATCGAAACTCTTAGTTACATTGATATTGTTCATGTGAACTAGTTTGTTGAAGATTACTCATTATAATGATCGAAATCGCTATCCCCGCACAGCGCCGTACTGCGTGCCGGCCGTGCTCCGCATCACGGCACTGCGGTGAAGACTGGAGCGACATTCTCCCACTGCATAACTCCACCCCCGGTAGCGAAAAGTGAATGATTTTTTTCTGGTTGGCCAATCAGGGAGTCTCAGGGACCAATCAGAAGGCTGACAAACGGCCAATTCTTCTTATTAGTCTTACCTTAAAGTTATTACAATGAATACAGTACTAGAAGGTGCAATTTTTCATGGGACCAGGGGTGGGACCTAGCCCCATAAAGAACCTCACCCGTCGCTGCATACTGTTGTGCTCCGAGATGAGGTCCTATAAAGGTCTCACAGGGCTGGCCCGGTGTTATAGTTTATCTCGAGACCATTTTAACTCGAGGAGAGGTGCCACCGCTCAGAAATATAAACTTACACATTCTGGAGAGCTTCCTGATGGATAGATTACACTTGGAGCAAGAAGGGAGCACCTTATATTTTGTATTTGTGCATGTTTTATTTATTTATGTATGTATTAACATAGCCCATCCATGGATGGTCGGTAAGCCAGTTTGATGACTTTGATCCCCTTACTGCTCCAAACACAGACCTGCCAAGTGCCAACCCATACGCATTTTGCGTAGTAAGCACACATTTTAAGGCTCTGTACGCAGGTACGATATTTCCCCTCATTGCTACGCAACTTCGGGGGATGGGCGCGGCGTGGTATAACAACACATTCTGCAGCAGCAAACGAGGCGAAGATTTTTGCAACCTGCCGTGTAGTTCCTCCCAGGCACCACTTGAATGGTGTGTGAATGGGGCGCATGTCGCTGGGGAGCACTAGAACAGAAGATATGCTAGTTTTTTTCGGCAGAAGAAGAATTGAACCGGATGCCATGAGTTTGTTTTGGTTTTCAGCGCGGTGCAGCATGTACACTTACGCTACTCATCATAGAGTTATAATAAGAAGCTACTCATCTCATGGGGCTTTTAAGCCGTGACATCATTTTGTAGGCAGAGGAGAATCTGCCCCCAGAGCATTTTCTTTCCCTCGCTATTTTCAACAGATCCGAGACAAAAATAACGACTAAAGTATAATTCTAACACTTTCCTTTCAACAACAAAGAGAAGAAAAATGTGTAAATAGTAAAAAATAGTAAAAAGATTCACGGAAACTGGGGGCATAAATTCTCCTCTGCCTACAAAATGATGTCATACTTAACAGCCCCATAGCTATCGCCGCCCGGTTTGTACAACGGCGATATTAATACGATTAATTTATAAAGAAGATAAACGGAGAATGGCCGTGTTGTGCGAGTCGTCGGTGTCGCCCCTACAATGCTGCCGTGTAACGAGTAGTAGTCTGACTAACAGGTAATATATTAAGATAACACTCAGCTAAGGTGAATTCACATGTCAGCAGCCACGATGGTGAGAATGAAATGGTTGTTATGTTGTTGTCACTCCTCTCCGCGACGCGGTTAGGGTTTTAATCAAGTGAATCAATAATATTATACTATTAAACTGCGGTCGCCCCCGCGACAGCTTGTTGTGTATGAAGCCTGTGTTATACTTCGTCATACGACGGTGTTGCACGTGAGCGAAGTCGGGAAATGTCAAAACTTGTGACCAGGTACAATGAACTGTAGCTTACATTGACCATGATTAGGCTTTAGAGTAAAGATCCAAAAGAATGAAAATAAAATACTGGGCTCCCTGTTCCACTATCTCTAAATGAGTATGAATGAAGGAATTAGGGGGACTATGTGTATTGTCAAAAACATTAAAGGTGAACAAGTTATTTATCACCTGTGAATATATGAAGACATTAATGGTTTGTTAACAATGAGTAGCCTGTATCCTCTATGAATGAATATACAGACTAGACGGTATTTGATCTATACACAATGTAGGCCTATTTTAATGAATGCAATAGAAACCTACATGAGTTGAATACTTTCAACTTCATGTTAATCATGCACAGAAAGGTGGTTTTATTTAGGCTGCTCAATTAACAATGTTTAACAAAGACACAGGTAAATATTTAAAGGTAAATAGCCTACCTGACAATGTAAAGCTATTTTGCTATTTGAATAACATGATTATGTTGATGTATGTTCATTCATTAAGTCACTGGTGAGACTGTTTTGCTAGTCTATTGTTAACTAACTCTGAGCAAGTGCAGTTAATATATTTTATTAAGGATTTGTCAACAATATTGCCAAAGCAACATTACTGTATTGCCTGGTAATACTAGCCCACTTTTTCTCCAGACCAAATGGCATTTTTATTTAAAAGGTTGATCTTGCCTCCTCCTATTAGTGTAAGTCAAGACATGCAATGTGCTACATTTCTGGTGTGAAATTTTGTTAACATAACTGTAAAGGTCCCACCCAAAAAGGCGCGTGGAACCCCCCAAAATATACACTGTTTTGTGCGGGAAAACCACAAAATTTGCACCGCACAAAAGAATTTGCCAGGGTTGGCAGGTCTGCAAACACGCACAAATGCAAAATATAAGGTGCTCCCTTCTTGCTCCAAGTGTAATCTATCTATCAGGAAGCTCTCCAGAATGTTTAAGTTTATATTTTTGAGCGGTGGCACCTCTCCTTAGCGTGTTACCACGCGATAAACTATAACACCGGAACGCCTCCACGTCGAGTTGGAAAAAACCTTTCCCGAAATTGTATCCAAAAAGTAAAGGTGGTTCCACGCTCCCAGACTGTGGTTTCCTATCCCAGGGTACATAAAACATGCACCAGGATGTTTCCTATCCCAGGGTACATAAAACATGCACCAGGATGTTTCCTATCCCAGGGTACATAAAACATGCACCAGGATGTTTCCTATCCCAGGGTACATAAAACATGCACCAGGATGTTTCCTATCCCAGGGTACATAAAACATGCACCAGGGCATGAAACAACTGCTTAAATCTTTAGTTTTGTAATGTTTTCCCCGGAAAAGCCCCAGCGTAGTCTTCGCAGGGCCAGAATGTTGCCTTACGCGATTTTCAAATGCTCCCTGGCTACACGAGACGACAGTAATGGCATCTGCTGCCGGGGGAGTTCCCGGTTGAATGGGAAAACATTACAAAACTGCCTCACTGCGTGTGTGGTGAGGCAGCGATCATTGCGACTCTGAGCTTTCTTTGTTATTTTTGCATAGCCTACTCTGTAACCAAGACAGACGACTTTAGCGTTCCACACGTCATGTCACATTTTAAGCTCTTCTTAAACGGGATTCAATGTGACGGTACAATCGGAGCATTTGTTTCCTGATGAACAAGTCAGCGTGCCGTGTACGATTCCAAATCTAGCGTCACACTCGCAGTGCATGCATGGATGTTACAAAGACATTGGTGTCCAGAAATGTGTGTCTGGAGTGTGTATAGTTGCATGGTTGATGACTTGATGTTGCTTAGACATTGGTGTACGGGGCTTTTGGTGTGACACATGGATTGCTTTTCTTTTTTTTTATTTTTTTTATCGGTCACCATTAACCGTTAGTGCTTACCGGTAACCAATTTCTTACCGGTTAAACGGTAACGGTTAACCGTTGGCCATCCCTAGTTCCGGGCCAGCCCTGTGAGACCCTTATAGGACCTCATCTCGGAGCACAACAGTATGCAGCGACGGGTGAGGTTCTATATGGGGCTAGGTGGGACTGAGACTTCTGGTTAGTATAAACATAGCAAAGAAGGGTGAGCTGAAATGGGAAATAAAGTTACATAATACAGTCTAGTTAACAACTTATTTTGTTTTTCGTGTGTGTGTGTGTGTGTGTGTGTGTGTGTGTGTGTGTGTGTGTGTGTGTGTGTGTGTGTGTGTGTGTGTGTGTGTGTGTGTGTGTGTGTGTGTACTGTATAAAGCAGATATCTACCAGTGAAAAACATCCTTCCTTCCAAATCCTGCCCCCTGGAGGACTGCTGCCATCATGGCACCCATCTTCACCCTGGAGGAGAATGACTGGTCTGACACTGAGACACCCTGTGAGTAAAGCTGTCTTCACACCAAACAAACTACTTCCAACGGCTCTAAACTGCCAGTCTGTTGTAGTCTGCTGGCATTAGTTGGCAAAAGACATACACTGCACAAGCCGCTGTTTGCACAAGCCGTGCGCAGCCATGACGCGCCTGCACACTTTCCTTTGTGTCATGAACAGGTCAGGAACAGGATGAAGTTAGCTATTGGCTACCAAGCATTTTAGAAGCCCAATTTTCGGCTATTTAGCCGTGATTAAACCTTGCACACCTCATGGATAGGCATGGAACAGAGAAAATGAGCTCTAAAGATCATGGATTGCATTGGAGTGGAAGGCAAATATCGGCGGCGCGACACTCTCGCGGGTCGATGTTCGGGATCGGCACCCCGAACGATAAAAAGGCCAAATGGGCGACGGAACATTCCATGCAGACGACACCTCTGAGTATGCAACGCTGGTTTGGCCATGTTACCAGCTCTGCTCATTATAAGCAACTTTGGTCACGTTTTCGCATAACGTTTCTAGTTGTTGTGAGTTGCTTTAGTTTAGGATTGTTTCTAAAGTGTAGTTCCTTATTTGGCCTTGCTTTCAACATTCTTTTAGAACATAGCTAATGTAATAGAGCTCAAGTGGTGTAAACTGGTCGCTTCTTTTGGGCTTGTTTCTAGAGCCCGACCGATACCATTTTTTTCGACCGATACCGATATCCGATGTTGGAGAGTGCTAGAGCACCGATACCGATGTCGATACCGATGTTTTGTAAAAATCTTTTTTTATTCATTTAAGATCATTTAATTGACTGCTCGCCCCTCGGATAAATGGTCAGATTATTGCATTTATGTCAAAACTTTGAGTTTGGTCGCAGTTATTAATTTCTATTGCTTGTTGGATAATAATACTATTTTAATTTGGGGGTTCGGCTGTGTTTTGTCTAATTTATGAATTAATATGTGTCTTTTATCTATTTATTTATTATACAATTAATATATCGGATATCGGTGGAATAATTCACCGATGTTCGATACCCTTCCGATTGCTCCAAAACGACCGATATATCGAATTGACCGATATATCGGTCGGGCTTTGTTTCCATAGACCTGGTCGCTTGTTTCACTCACAGAATCTGGCAAACAGAGCTTGTTGTCTCCCGGCAGTGTTTTCTCTCACCAAAACAAAAGAACATCCCTGCTAGCTTTGGGGAAATCTCGTTCTTGCGAACGCCCATCATTTCGACCGGAGCGTTAGCGACTCACTCCACGGAGGTTAAGGTTAGGGTGAGGGTTACAGTCGGGTGTCGAAAAGATGAGATGTAGTAACCGTAGAAAACGCTCCCCTAGCTTTGCTTTGGAGTCGATGGGTATAGGAACTGAGAGTTGACATTGGGAATATGGTATTTAGTTATGTGCGTCAGGAAAATGTCCAGCAGTTCTTCATCGACAGGTTCCGACAGCCCTATCGATGGCAAGCGTCTCTTGCCGACAAGCTCCCGATGGCTTCCTGTCGGCAGCAGACGCTTTTCGATGGAAATTGTGAACGAATCTGTGCCGTTAAAAACTGCCTTAACACACTCACACACACCATTTTAGTCTGTTTCTGGCAAAAGGGAGGGAGTTAAGTGTAGAGCCGGACCGATGCATTGGACTCATCGATATATCGGTAATTTTTGGACCCGATGCCCAACATCGGACATCAGCCATCATTTCATCCATTTCATCCGATGTTCTTTTCATCATCATTCACTTACCCTACACATGTATTTTAGAATGTCGGAACTGCCAGAGCTAACAGTAGAGGTAACCTAGCACCCATAAAACAGTAGTCTAATACTTTTAATTGGTTACCGTAAATATGCATAAAGCCCATAGACACATTTCACCACTCAACAGCTATTGGACAAAGTAGGACATTCATTAAAAAAAGAAGCAAAAAGACACTTTACATTTGGAGATGCAAGGTTTCCACAAGACAGATATATTAACACTAACTAACACAAACATTTTGTGTTGCTTGACAAAAAAGACAATGCAATAATTACTACAAAACAAACTATTATATCAATGAATTGAGTTGTTCTATGCTGATGTTGACCATCTCTTTCCTAGTTGTAGATGTCAAACAGCAGGAGAGGAGCACCAGTCTGGTCCAGATGAAACCAGAACCTCCAAAGATCAAAGAGGAAAATCAGGAGAGGAGTCCCAGTCTGGTCCAGGTGAAACCAGAACCTCCAGAGATCAAAGAGGAACCAGAGGAGGAGCTCCTTCAAAGACCAGAGGAGGCTGCAGGCTCATTGTTGACATCACTAGCAGTGAAAAGTGAAGATGATGATGGAAACAGAGAGACAGAGCCTCTAGCCAGCACCTCAACTGAACACATGAAAACACAAGCTGATGTAGAACACTGTGGAACATCACAACCAGCTGGTGAAGACCAGCTCCTGTCTTCACACAGATCTGACTCTGATGCAGAGGACAGTGATGAGTTGGTTCAGTCTGTTTTAGACAGACTGAAAAGGGGAAAGAAAAGCTTTGCTTCTACAATGTGTGGCCAAGTCTCTGGTTCCATGGGTGATCTGAAAAAACACATGAGGACCCATACAGGGGAATTTGTTTGTTCAGTTTGTAACAAAAGATTTAACCAAAAACAAGATGTGATAAACCACATGAGGTTTCATAAAGAGCAAAGGTCATTTGCATGTTCAGTTTGTAACAAAAGCCTTATCAACGGACAAAGTTTGAGACAACACATGCAGCTTCATACAGGGGAAAAGCCATTTGCTTGTTCAGTTTGTAGGGAAAACTTTCAATATAAATATCAATTGATAAAACACATGGACACACACACAGGGGGAAAGCCCTGTGATAGTTCAGTTCGTAGCAAACGCTTTACCCAATCTCTAAATCTAGAAACACACACTACAGGGTCAGCGTTGACATTACCAGCAGTGATAAGTGAAGATGATGTTGGAAACAGAGAGACAGAGCCTCTAGCCAGCACCTCAACTGAACACATGAAAACACAAGCTGAAGTAGAGCACTGTGGAACATCACAACCAGCTGTTGAAGTCGAGCTCCTCTCTTCACACGGTTCTGAATCTGATGCTGAGGACAGTGATGAGTGGGTTCCGTCTGAAGACAGTGATGAGTGGGTTCCGCCTGTTTCAAACAGACTGAAATCACAAAAGACACAACGTGTGAAAGGGCAAAAGTTGTCTCGGAACACAAAATCGTCAAAACGAACACAGTCTCTCTCTGTCGTCCCCAGACGAGCTTCGATCGGAGTCTCCAATCTTTCCGGTTCTCCATACACCCGGCCAGGGTCATCATTGACATTACCAGCAGTGATAAGTGAAGATGATGATGGAAACATAGAGACAGAGCCTCTAGCCAGCACCTCAACTGAACACATGAAAACAAAAGCTGAAGTAGAGCACTGTGGAACATCACAACCAGCTGTTGAAGACCAGCTCCTCTCTTCACACGGTTCTGAATCTGATGCTGAGGACAGTGATGAGGGGGTTACGTCTGAAGACAGTGATGAGTGGGTTCCGTCTGAAGACAGGGATGAGGGGGTTCCGTCTGAAGACAGTGATGAGTGGGTTCCGTCTGTTTCAAACAGACTGAAATCACAAAAGACACAACGTGTGAAAGGACAAAGGTTGTCTCAGAACACAAAATCGCCAAAACAAACACCGTCTCTCTCTGTCGTCCCCAGACAAGCTTTGATCGGAGTCTCCAATCTTTCCGGTTCTCCATACACCCGGCCAGCTCCGAAGATCTTTCAGCCCACACATGCTTCTTTTGCAGGACGTCCACATACGTTACTAAAACTAACGAGGAGTGAAACAGGAGAGAAAAGCTTTAGTTGTACAGTGTGTGGCAAAGTCTCTGATAACAAGGGTAATCTGATCAATCACATGAAGACTCATACAGGGGAAAAAACATTTAGTTGTCTAGTTTGTGACAAAAGCTTTGGTTACAAGTGTGTTCTGATCAATCACATGAGGACTCATACAGGGGAAAAGCCATTTGCTTGTTCAGTTTGTGACAAAAGCTTTAACGTAGCTCATCATCTGAACTCACACATGAGGACTCATACAGGAGACAAGCCCTTTGCTTGTTCGGTTTGTAACAAAAGATTTGGTCAATCTGTAAATCTGAAATCACACATGACGACTCATGTGGATGAAATGCCATTTGCTTGTTCAGTTTGTCACGACAGCTTTAAACGGTTTGAATCTCTGGCAAAACACATGATGATTCATACAGGGGAAAAGCCATTTGCTTGTTCATTTTGTAACAGACGCTTTCGCCAAAGTAGAGATATGAAAGTACACATGAGGTATCATACAGGGGAAAGACCATTTGTTTGTTCAGTTTGTAAGAAAAGCTATAACCGGGCTGACACTCTGGTAAAACACAAGAGGAGTCATATAGGAGTTATGGCCCTTTCTAGTTCAGTGCAAAGTGAAGATGATGATGGAAACAGAGAGACAGAGCCTCTAGCCAGCACCTCAACTGAACACATGAAAACTAGGTCTGGGATGCGATTAAAAAATAAAATCTAATTAATTACAGGCTTTGTAATTAATTAATCACATTTTAATCGCATATTAATATTTGACCCGAGAAGCATTTTTTTCAAGTAAAACACATTTTGTTGTACAAGTGAATCAACAAGTGAGTTTTTTAAATCTAAATTTCGCATCCACTGGGCCAAGCAAAGCGCTCTGATCGGCTACTTTTCCCTTTGCGTTTGTTGTCACCTCTTGGTTTGTGCATCGCTATGATCGGTATGCCCGAAACTAAAGGTTATGTGGTGCAAAAACTAAGTGCGACTAAAATATGTAATTTCTTTTTAATCACGTTAATTTTCTGTAATTAATTAATCGCAATTAATAAGTTAAAGTCCCAGCCCTAATGAAAACACAAGCTGTTTTAGAGTAGAGGATGGCAGTGACCCTATATGTAATTTAGATAGTATCTTTTATATCCACTGATCCCAGGCCTTGTTCAACTTGGCATCCTATCCTACATGGAAGCTACAGTGTGTATAGCTTTCAATGTATTAATTTGTTTTCTTTATTTTTTTATTTACTGAACATGTTCTTGTTCTATATAGTTTTCTTAGATTACTATTTCTATGCAGAAGATATGTTGATGTATTAATTACCTTGTGCTGTGCTTGGTTATTTTTAGTCACTCTGGGTTAAGAGTATCTGCTAAATACTTAAATAGTAAATTGTAGGATGACACGGGGGTGGATTAAATGAATGAATGAACACTTGTGCTGCCATAGTTGTTCCATAACTAATGTAGATGTCTGTATGCTGAAGTACTGGACCGTAGCTACAGAATAAATATCTTTCATGTTGAACTCTATGGTCACGTTTGGACATCACTTTTATTGAACACACGTCTTAACGTCATCCTGGCCGTCAGCATCCAGTAGTGCCAAAGTACAGGACATTGGCCGCTTTCCAATCCGAGGGATTCACACTTTGAAGTGCGCATTGGGTTAGATCTACAAGCTCACAGTGCGTCGCAACGCAACGCATTGTGAGCTTGTAGATACGCTATTTTGGCGCAGCCCAGTGACGTCATAGCCCTTGAAATGCGCACTTCGGAGTGTGAGTCCCTCGGATTGGAAAGCAGCTATTGAGCTAAGAAGTGGCCTGCGCTCACTCCTCATGCACTGAAGGAAGCATGAGCTCAGTAGGGGGCCGCCCTCAGGTTGGTAGAGGGAGCACACTCAGCACAGCACCCAGGATTACAGTTTAAGCATAGACACACGGGCGCCTACAAATTCACGCCCACAATTGTAACAGCGGCCCCACTTCGGGTAAGGGAGAACGGTGCACTGCAAGCCAGCCCATAGAAAGTCATTGCAATTCAGCTGTGGTTAGCCTAATATTAAAATAATCCTACACGAACTGCAGACTATCTTGATTTAAATAAAAATATGTTTCCAGATGTATGGCCTGACCCTGACAACATATCTTCTTGTTTGCTAAATACATGATGTGTGTCACTTTTAATTTGCCACTTGAATGGGTTACCCATAATGTTAACAGAGAAGAGTGGAAACGGCAGACACAGAACCTGTCGATTTTCAGTGACATCACTGTCTTTACTGCTGTGCGTTTATGAGCGCCGACTTTGAAGATCCCGACCTTTTCAACTTCAGTGTGGATTCTCCAGATTAGTATTAATCCAAAAATAACCTGCAAGACTACGTTTGGAAGAAGCGATATGCGATCATTTTCCAAAAATAAACAGCCTAATTATACATGAGAGACAAGCGTATCTGGGTATAGAAAACCTCAAGGGATACGTCCATGACGTATGTACCATGATGCGACCACCTAAACTTAAAGACCCAATGAAATTACTATTTTGGGTATTTTATTTTGAAGTTTCAGTTTGAAAAGGAAGCCTGTGTGTTTCTGAACCTATCCGAGGTGACCAGCCCTTCAGGCGATGGGATTTAAAATCTGAGTAATGGGAGTAATGGGAGCCAGCAATGGGAAACAAACAGGTGAATGTAATCAAAGGTTCATTTATATTCAAAAACTCTATCTATGTCATCACTTTTTGAATTTCTGTTCACAGGAAGTAATTAAGAATGGCCTATTTAGGGTCCTTTGATATAAATATACACAAAAATTGTTTATTTTCTATTTTTTTGGCATCTAGTGTTAGGTATGGCCATATTATCACTACAGATATGCTCTAAAAGTGTGAAAAACATGTTTTTGACTTCACCCCGTCTTTAAGATTTCCAATGCTAGCACTTTGACTCACAGATGAAGTATATTAACTCTCCCCACGCTTTGAACGTTCACGTTCGCCCGATTTCGCAAGACCTCTCCGCCAATACGGCGCTCGTTCGGTTCGTTCGTCTGATGACTGTAAGCTGATGAGGGGTCGCGCGGCCGTCTACTGTAAACACATTTTCCGCGGTGATGGTGTAAAAAATCCATTATGCGTTAGATCAACGGAGAACAATTCACTTCCTTGTTGATTTCCTCTGGCTGTAAGGCTCTGGGGCCAGTGACTGGTCTTCTTCTTCTTCAACACATAACAGGCAAATTCACATTCATTCTCGCATGACGCCGCCCTCTGCTGCCTGGCAGACCAAAGTGCACTATTGCACAACCAAAAAATAAATAAATAAATAAATAAATGTCTGTCTGTCTATCTACTATAACGTCGCAAAGGTAAGCCGCTTTTTGATTGCCTGACTGCTAGCGTCCGACATCTCAACACCACACTACGTGGGGGGAGAGAGTCTGACATTCCGGGCAGACAATCCATTTCGGCGGGGGGGGGCTAAAGCCTATTGACGTCACACACACACACACACACACACATACACACACACACACGCGCGACGGCAACGTGGCGTGACATTGCAAAAATACGTTATTTCTCATAACATATTATATGTCTGCATGTTTACGTTAGTGCAAAATGGTATTAAAACGTGAAGAAACGGCACTATTTCATAGTTTATTAAAATAATACGAGTCAAGTCTGACTCCGCCATGACAGTTTTCACGGACCAATCAGAGTCCACTAGACTCTCACGTGGGCAGAGGACACCAATCAGAGTCCACGAGTGAGTCTTACGTGAGCTCAAGAGCTCTGTTTGGAGGGGGCTGGGACCGGAGCAGCCACACACGTGCCCCAAGCATACAACCCTGATTGGCCCATTCAATGCGCCCGCTCTTCGGGCGCCTTCGAAATAGATTAAAATGTGTGCAGCTTCAGTCCACACTACAAACCACCCACCAGCAGGGGGGGGTGATGTGCGGACTGAAGTGTCAGGCTAGCTTTTTGATGGCGCCAGACCCAATAAATAAATAAATGATCTGGCAGTAGGAGAGTTAAAGTATATTGTAGGCAGTGTATCAAGATGACAGATATGCCACTTTAAAAAGGCAAAATTAAACTCATGGGACACTTTATTAGAACAAAAATCGCTATGGACTCAGTAGTCAACCACTGAAATTATGATATTTCACGATGCCTCTCATTGGGATTGCATTGGCAGCTGCAGTTCACCGTTCATCCTTACCCGAAGTGGGGTCGCTATCACAATAGGGCGGCCATATTTGTAGGCGCCCGTGTGTCTCTATTTGGCACTGGGGAAAAAATGGTTTACAAAATTGTGTGATAAAAAATTATAATAATGAATAAATAAAGCATCAATATTTCCCTCCATCAGGCAACCCGGCTGGTCAAGGGGAGGGACTATAGAGACCATGGTGGTACATATACTTTTTTATTTTGAATTACATTTTTCGAAAATAGTTGAATAATTTTGAATTTGTTTTCAAAAACATCTCTTCTGGGGGTCCCTGGCACAAATCATTGGGGCCAAATCCGTGGCCAAATATTTAATTTATTTAATAAAGAGGTAAAAAAAAAAAAAAAAAAAGGTTTAAAAGATAAACAAGTATTAAAAAAGAGCAAACAACAGATCAGTGAATCTGGCATCTGCTTGTTGAGTCTTACAACAGATCAGTGAATCTGGCATCTGCTTGTTGAGTCTTACAACAGATCAGTGAATATGGCAACTGCTTGTCATCTTATCGAGGCGACGTCGGAGAGGACACCGGACGCAGAGCTGAGCTTGAAAGTTGGAGGTCCGTGAAGTGAGCTGCATTAGCGTTTCCGGCCTGCAATAGGCCAAGCTCCAGCCTTCAAAATAAAAGTTAACTAAATAATGTTTCTTTAAAAGACACAAATGTATTTAAAAAATATGTGTATGATGTAGGCCTAAATAGATTTTACACCTCTCCTGCTTAGCGGAGAGTGTCGTGTGATAGAGCAGGTCTCCCCGAATGCGTGAGTGTGTTCAAAGTGCCGATGCAAAGGGCCGTCTGCTCTCCAGCGCCAACTAGAGTCTGAAAATGACACTTTTTTGAGTGAGTGGCTGCACTGGAAAGTCAACAGAAATTGATTTTACACCTCTCCTGCTTAGCGGACAGTGTGGTGTGATAGAGGAGGACGTCTCCCCGAATGCGTGCGTGTCTCCAAAGTGCCGACGCAAAGAGCCGCCTGTCCAGTGCCGAATTAGTAAAGGCTATGCACTCCAGTGAACTGCATTTATCCATTTATAATATTTTTTATAATTATTTTTCTAACTTTTTTTCTTTTACCCAGAAACATAATTAGCATTGTGTGTGTTCGTTTAAATGCTTAATCTATATTTTGAATGTGCATATCATGGGACAATCACTAGTTTTTCAACATTTTTCAATTGCCTCAGGGGTACTCTTATTCTGAAGAGATCGGCACCGGAAGTCTTATTGCAGCAAACGCTAATGCAGCTCACTTCACATACGCAGGCCTGCAGAGGGAGGAAGGGAGAAGAGCTCCAGACCGTGTTGAAGAAATGTGTTAAATCTTCACTTTTCAGGTACAAAATTACTATTTATGCTCCTGAATGGTTGAACACGTTGTTAGGATGTTTCTGAGTCAATATGGAGTGCTTTAGAAGTGTCATGTTAGCCGCCAACAACATGGATGCTAGGAATGCTAAGGTAGCATTGATAGCGTGTTTTGTTTATGTACTTTCGGGACCCCGTTTACCTTCCTCTTTATGGTGAAACAGCACAACGGTAAGCCCGTATCTCTGGCATGGAGAGCCGTCGGCAGGTTAGTCTCAAGCCTCTATGGTGTAGTCTTTTTAAGGCAGTGATAGGACGGAGCTGCGTAGCAGTGGAGTGAGGGGTTCCGAAAGGAGCTAGATTTCACCGTGAGTCCGTGACTATGATGGTCATCACATTTTTAGGTGATAGGTTATCACCTAAAAGTTGATGTGATAGCTCTTCACCTCCGACTCTGATAAGTGCTTCAGACTGCTGGGGGCTTCAAAACAACACCTGTCTGGTCATGCAAGCATAACACAATGCTTTTTATTAAACGTTGCAGAAGATAGGGGTGATTCTAGTTGAGCGTACCATATAATTGACATCCGTGAGCCTTCAGGAAACACTTTATTTGTTAAATCTGAACGTTTGTGTAGATGTTTTGATTGATTGATTGATTGAGTAGAAGTTTGCATAGGGAAAGGTACAGTTTCATGCGAGACTACAGCATTAGCGCCTCCCCTGGTTTTATTATCTGAATCAGACAATTCACTGTTTGTCAAATCCCGCCCCATTCTGCTCTGTTACTAAGTGGGACGAAATACCCAGGGCAGATTGTTTTTATAATGGCAGTGAATGGGGGGAAGGGGTATTTTCATTGCCTCATTATTGCTATTTAAAGTACCAAAGGAAAACATCTAGGTGATATTAATAAAAAGGGAAGACACATTAAGGTACAGTAGTTGCATTGCAAAACAGGGGGTTTCCCAATTTGTTTAATCCCAGTGGGACAGAAAAAACGAATGGAAATGAATGGGGGAAAAAAGATTTTTCATAGCCTCATTATTGCTATTTAAAGTACCAAAAGTATTGGAGATTGCTGTTAATGTTTCGCTGGGACCTCTCTACCCAGAACAGATACTCCAGTTAAAGAGCAGACGTGGACTCCAGAACAGCTTTGATGCCTTTTTATATAATATTTGCAGCAGTACAGATGAATGGCTGACAGATGAATGACGGATGGATGATAATAAAGGACTGTATTTGAGTGGTAGTTCTGTAAACAGAATAAGATAACAAAGTATACAATTACATATAGTAATATCAATTAACAACAAGCCGTTTAAGTGCATTAGTATCCTACTACAGAATGCATTGCTTTAAAGAAATACATGCCCAACAGAAATGCATTAAAGCAACTGGCATCACACTAGGGAAACTAGTATTCCACATGTAATGTGGCACACAATGAACACAGGGTCATGAAACAGGACATCACAATGGAATGCTAACAGCTAGCTTGCTAGGCTAGCGAAATTAGCATAAGGTGCTAATCAACACAACAATGACAGGGATTCACAGACACATTACTGCCTAAAAACGTCATGTACACCAAATATAACATTATCTGCACATAACAAACATTTAAGTAATACAATGCAGGAATGACTTACTCTTCACAAACGCACTCTTATTAAAATGTTGCAGAGTTAAGGCACTGTGTAAACATGCTCTGTCATTTTCACTGTTCACAATTAGGACCACAGAGCCACCTAAGTGCCTGACTGGAGAGAAAAATGTAGCTGCCCAAAAGGGTGCCTGAACAAAATAAACACAATATTAAACTCAGGACACAATGAAAGGGAATTTATAACAAAAAGAGAAACATCTACTTGATATTAATAAAAATGGAAGACCAAAGTACAGTAGTTACATTGCAAAACAGCGGGTTGCCCCCAAAAATACATGTTTTAATTAGTTTAATCCTCTGAGAAAATCGGAGGAGAGATACAGAGAGAGAGCGCAGTGCATCTTGGGTAGGAAGTTGTGGAGTTATAGGCTGGCTGTCAACATAAACTCCAATCCCCAATCGAAACTCTTAGTTACATTGATATTGTTCATGTGAACTAGTTTGTTGAAGATTACTCATTATAATGATCGAAATCGCTATCCCCGCACAGCGCCGTACTGCGTGCCGGCCGTGCTCCGCATCACGGCACTGCGGTGAAGACTGGAGCGACATTCTCCCACTGCATAACTCCACCCCCGGTAGCGAAAAGTGAATGATTTTTTTCTGGTTGGCCAATCAGGGAGTCTCAGGGACCAATCAGAAGGCTGACAAACGGCCAATTCTTCTTATTAGTCTTACCTTAAAGTTATTACAATGAATACAGTACTAGAAAGTGCAATTTTTCATGGGACCAGGGGTGGGACATAGCCCCATAAAGAACCTCACCCGTCGCTGCATACTGTTGTGCTCCGAGATGAGGTCCTATAAAGGTCTCACAGGGCTGGCCCGGTGTTATAGTTTATCTCGAGACCATTTTAACTCGAGGAGAGGTGCCACCGCTCAGAAATATAAACTTACACATTCTGGAGAGCTTCCTGATGGATAGATTAAACTTGGCGCAAGAAGGGAGCACCTTATATTTTGTATTTGTGCATGTTTTATTTATTTATGTATGTATTAACATAGCCCATCGCCATCGATGGTCGGTAAGCCAGTTTGATGACTTTGATCCCCTTACTGCTCCAAACACAGACCTGCCAACCCATACGCATTTTGCGTAGTAAGCACGCATTTTAAGGCTCTGTACGCAGGTACGATATTTCCCCTCATTGCTACGCAACTTCGGGGGATGGGCGCGGCGTGGTATAACAACACATTCTCTAGCAGCAAACGAGGCGAAGATTTTTGCAACCTGCCGTGTAGTTCCTCCCAGGCACCACTTGAATGGTGTGTGAATGGGGCGCATGTCGCTGGGGAGCACTAGAACAGAAGATATGCTCGTTTTTTTTGGCAGAAGAAGAATTGAACCGGATGCCATGAGTTTGTTTTGGTTTTCAGCGCGGTGCAGCATGTACACTTACGCTACTCATCATAGAGTTATAATAAGAAGCTACTCATCTCATGGGGCTTTTAAGCCGTGACATCATTTTGTAGGCAGAGGAGAATCTGCCCCCAGAGCATTTTCTTTCCCTCGCTATTTTCAACAGATCCGAGACAAAAATAACGACTAAAGTATAATTTTAACACTTTCCTTTCAACAACAAAGAGAAGAAAAATGTGTAAATAGTAAAAATAGTAAAAAGATTCACGGAAACTGGGGGCATAAATTCTCCTCTGCCTACAAAATGATGTCATACTTAACAGCCCCATAGCTATCGCCGCCCGGTTTGTACAACGGCGATATTAATACGATTAATTTATAAAGAAGATAAACGGAGAATGGCCGTGTTGTGCGAGTCGTCGGTGTCGCCCCTACAATGCTGCCGTGTAACGAGTAGTAGTCTGACTAACAGGTAATATATTAAGATAACACTCAGCTAAGGTGAATTCACATGTCAGCAGCCACGATGGTGAGAATGAAATGGTTGTTATGTTGTTGTCACTCCTCTCCGCGACGCGGTTAGGGTTTTAATCAAGTGAATCAATAATATTATACTATTAAACTGCGGTCGCCCCCGCGACAGCTTGTTGTGTATGAAGCCTGTGTTATACTTCGTCATACGACGGTGTTGCACGTGAGCGAAGTCGGGAAATGTCAAAACTTGTGACCAGGTACAATGAACTGTAGCTTACATTGACCATGATTAGGCTTTAGAGTAAAGATCCAAAAGAATGAAAATAAAATACTGGGCTCCCTGTTCCACTATCTCTAAATGAGTATGAATGAAGGAATTAGGGGGACTATGTGTATTGCCAAAAACATTAAAGGTGAACAAGTTATTTATCACCTGTGAATATATGAAGACATTAATGGTTTGTTAACAATGAGTAGCCTGTATCCTCTATGAATGAATATACAGACTAGACGGTATTTGATCTATACACAATGTAGGCCTATTTTAATTAATGCAATAGAAACCTACATGAGTTGAATACTTTCAACTTCATGCAAATCATGCACAGAAAGGTGGTTTTATTTAGGCTGCTCAATTAACAATGTTTAACAAAGACACAGGTAAATATTTAAAGGTAAATAGCCTACCTGACAATGTAAAGCTATTTTGCTATTTGAATAACATGATTATGTTGATGTATGTTCATTCATTAAGTCACTGGTGAGACTGTTTTGCTAGTCTATTGTTAACTAACTCTGAGCAAGTGCAGTTAATATATTTTATTAAGGATTTGTCAACAATATTGCCAAAGCAACATTACTGTATTGCCTGGTAATACTAGCCTACTTTTTCTCCAGACCAAATGGCATTTTTATTTAAAAGGTTGATCTTGCCTCCTCCTATTAGTGTAAGTCAAGACATGCAATGTGCTACATTTCTGGTGTGAAATTTTGTTAACATAACTGTAAAGGTCCCACCCAAAAAGGCGCGTGGAACCCCCCAAAATATACACTGTTTTGTGCGGGAAAACCACAAAATTTGCACCGCACAAAAGAATTTGCCAGGGTTGGCAGGTCTGCAAACACGCACAAATGCAAAATATAAGGTGCTCCCTTCTTGCTCCAAGTGTAATCTATCTATCAGGAAGCTCTCCAGAATGTTTAAGTTTATATTTTTGAGCGGTGGCACCTCTCCTTAGCGTGTTACCACGCGATAAACTATAACACCGGAACGCCTCCACGTCGAGTTGGAAAAAACCTTTCCCGAAATTGTATCCAAAAAGTAATGGTAGTTCCACGCTCCCAGACTGTGGTTTCCTATCCCAGGGTACATAAAACATGCACCAGGGTACATAAAACATGCACCAGGGAATGAAACAACTGCTTAAATCTTTACTTTTGTAATGTTTTCCCCGGAAAAGCCCCAGCGTAGTCTTCGCATGGCCAGAATGTTGCCTTACGCGATTTTCAAATGCTCCCTGGCTACACGAGACGACAGTAATGGCATCTGCTGACGGGGGAGTTCCCGGTTGAATGGGAAAACATTACAAAACTGCCTCACTGCGTGTGTGGTGAGGCAGAGATGCCCACGAGTCTCATGATCACGAGTCGAGTCGAGTCAAGAGTCTTTGGGGGAGGAGTCCGAGTCGAGTGTCGAGTCTCTGGGGGACGTGGGGGACGAGTCGAGTCGAGTCTCAAGTCTTTAAGTGGCGAGTCCGAGTCGAGTTACGAGTCTTTATATACATATATATCTTTTTTTATTATTTTTTATAATGATCTAGCCTCCAGCTGAAAAAGTTAGATGGCGCATCATGATCACCCGGTACTCACAGATACAGCTACAGCAGCAGCCAGAAGCCATGGCAGGCTAAATTAGGAAAGACACATGCATGTATGTACTCACAATCACGCTACGGAGGCTGTTAAATGTTCCACGATTAATAATAATGGATCCATTTCCCCCAGAAAACAGCTCTGAAGTAGACCTCCTGCCTCTCCTTCCTCGGTGAAAGTTCCTTGGAAGCAACGCAGTTATGTCCAATTGTAGCAGGGTCCCCGGCCGTCCGATCATCATCCAATGAATAAAATAATCCCAAAACCAGCCACACTTCAGTTGCTTGCTTGACACTTAAATCCTTTTTGTAGACCTTTGTAGCTATCTGTACTGACATTTTCCTAAGACAGCTTGAGCTAGACAAGTACTCAAATGTTGTTTTTAATAGGAATTGCGAAGCAATCACAATTTTTCTATTTGAAGAAGCCGCCAGAGCTGGACAGTAAGCAACATAACACTTTACTGCAGTTACTGCCGTAAAACGTATCGCTACTGGTTACCATAGCGACGTGTACTCTCAGTGGGGATTGGACCTGGGAATACATTTTACATCACTGTCGTAAACGTTTGTTGCCGGCGTATAATTAATATACTATATTAATTAAATTGTACTGGCAAGTGCATGATTGTATTCATGATCACTCCTTTACTGTATTAATATAAACAGACAGTATGTCAGGATTGATACATTACTTAGTCATTGATACAGCATCATTTTCAATAGCAGTTTTAGTTAAGATATAAAAAAAATAAAATAAACGTGGTTCAACATAATCTTTATTCCAAAATAAAGCTTTTCTTTTACTTCTTTAGCATAAAGTTTTTTTTCCCTTTCATTTCCACTCCCCTCCTGCTTTTTTAAAAGCTATTTTTCTTTTTTAAAGTTACTGCAGTGCTGTGAAGAATCCTGACAGCACAACTGTAACATTACGGGCATATTTGGCATAACTTCACGTTAATGCTTTGAACAATAATTACGTGGGGTTAATTAGTAGATGCAGCTGGTGGAATTGACATCATGAAGAGAAGAGCCCACCGGAGAAAAAAGTGAAAACCCGACGCTAGAAAAGCAGTCTCACGGAAAATCCTATTTTCTTATCAAATTATTAAACAAATGCCACGTTAACTGAAGTAGAATAGCTGATGATGAGCTAAACATATGTGTTTTATTTCGCCGTTTTAATATTTAAATCTTATTCTGAAAGGCTGCATGCAGCAGCTGTCCTGCCTACTGCTGCTACTGAACTAACAGCCTAGGCCTAGGCTACTGTAGGTTTATTGTTCAGCCTATAAACCTCTCAAAATCAACTATGGCTTATATTGTTTAGCCTATAAGGCTCCCAAAAAATCAGAGTTGCAAGCTATTAATCCACCTTGTCATGGCGCGTCGGCGTCTAGATATCATGGAAAGACGCACTATAGCCTATACGTGCGAGCGCAACGTATAGGTAGGGCTACTGGGCATGGTAACCTCACGTTACTGCTTTAAACAATAAGTTAACTTACGAGGGGTTAATGAGCTCAGCTATTAGACCTATATAGCTGCAGCTGGTGGTAGTGGAACATTATTAATATTATTACGAGAGGAGGCTGCGCTCTGGAGAGAAACCCGACGTTAGATAAGCAGGTTCTCACAGATAATCCTATCATTTTATACAATTATTGAACAAATGCCAGGTTAGCTGAAGTAAAATAGCTGATGATGAGCTAAACATATATGTTTTATTTCGCCGTTTTAATATTTAAATCTTAGGATGAAAGGTCCATGCAGACGGCTGTGTCTGCCACGCTTTGCGAGACAGACTGCGGTTTTCCCAACGGCCCTGAGCTGCGGGCGGTCCAAGTGAACACAGCGAAGCGCTCCTGGGCTGGCCCCCACCGTTGCGCTTAAGTACGTTGGGAAAAACAACGCGGTCGCCGCTGTCTCCGTGCGCAACACTCAGCAGCACAGCGGCGCGCAGCCGCGCAACAGAGAAGAAAGAAAGAAGAAAGGAGAAGGAAAGGCAATATTTGTCGTGCTTGTCATGCATTATAGTGCTTAAAATAAAGATTGTTAACGTCGTGAACAATCTTTATTTTAAGCACCGCTCATAAGACTCGTGAACTTAACGAGTCTTATGAGCACGAGTCGAGTCAAGTCACGAGTTTTTGAGGGGCGAGTCCGAGTCGAGTGACGAGTCGCCAAAAGTGTCACTCGATTCGACTCGAGTGACGAGTCTTTAACTCGAGTCCCCATCTCTGTGGTGAGGCAGCGATCATTGCGACTCTGAGCTTTCTTTGTTATTTTTGCATAGCTTACTCTGTAACCAAGACAGACGACTTTAGCGTTCCACACGTCATGTCACATTTTAAGCTCTTCTTAAACGGGATTCAATGTGACGGTACAATCGGAGCATTTGTTTCCTGATGAACAAGTCAGCGTGCCGTGTACGAGTCCAAATCTAGCGTCACACTCGCAGTGCATGCATGGATGTTACACAGACATTGGTGTCCAGAAATGTGTGTCTGGAGTGTGTATAGTTGCATGGTTGATGACTTGATGTTGCTTAGACATTGGTGTACGGGGCTTTTGGTGTGACACATGGATTGCTTTTCTTTTTTTTATTTCTTTTTTTTATCGGTCACCATTAACCGTTAGTGCTTACCGGTAACCAATTTCTTATCGGTTAAACAGTAAACGTTAACCATTAGCCATCCCTAGTTCCGGGCCAGCCCTGTGAGACCTTTATAGGACCTCATCTCAGAGCTCAACAGTATGCAGCGACGGGTGAGGTTCTATATGGGGCTAGGTGGGACTGAGACTTCTGGTTAGTATAAACATAGCAAAGAAGGGTGAGCTGAAATGGGAAATAAAGTTGACACCTTTTTTTTTGCATAATCCCTCGTTTCTCACTGTGTGTGTGTGTGTGTGTGTGTGTGTGTGTGTGTGTGTGTGTGTGTGTGTGTGTGTGTGTGTGTGTGTGTGTGTGTGTGTGTGTGTGTGTACTGTATAAAGCAGATATCTACCAGTGGAAAAACATCCTTCCTTCCAAATCCTGCCCCCTGGAGGACTGCTGCCATCATGGCACCCATCTTCACCCTGGAGGAGAATGACTGGTCTGACACTGAGACACCCTGTGAGTAAAGCTGTCTTCACACCAAACAAACTACTTCCAACGGCTCTAAACTGCCAGTCTGTTGTAGTCTGCTGGCATTAGTTGGCAAAAGACATACACTGCACAAGCCGCTGTTTGCACAAGCCGTGCGCAGCCATGACGCGCCTGCACACTTTCCTTTGTGTCATGAACAGGAACAGGATGAAGTTAGCTATTGGCTACCAAGCATTTTAGAAGCCCAATTTTCGGCTATTTAGCCATGATTAAACCTTGCACACCTCATGGATAGGCATGGAACAGAGAAAATGAGCTCTAAAGATCATGGATTGCATTGGAGTGGAAGGCAAATATTGGCGGTGCGACGCTCTCACGGGCCGATGTAAACAGAACGCGGCCGGTGGCCGGCTCGAAAATTTAGCCCGGTGCTTTGGTAAGGCCTCTGGGTGTTTTTTAATTTTATATAAAAAGCCGGACTAGTTCGGGATCGGCACCCCGAACGATAAAAAGGCCGAAATGGGCGACGGAACATTCCATGCAGACGTGTTACCAGCTCTGCTCATTATAAGCAACTTTGGTCACGTTTTCGCATAACGTTTCTAGTTGTTGTGAGTTGCCTTAGTTTAGGATTGTTTCTAAAGTGTATTTCCTTATTTGGCCTTGCTTTCAACATTCTTTTAGAACATAGCTAATATAATAGAGCTCAAGTGGTGTAAACTGGTCGCTTCTTTTGGGCTTGTTTGTTTCCATAGACCTGGTCGCTTGTTTCACTCACAGAATCTGGCAAACAGAGCTTGTCTCCCGGCAGTGTTTTCTCTCACCAAAACAAAAGAACATCCCTGCTAGCTTTGGGGAAATCTCGTTCTTGCGAACGCCCATCATTTCGACCGGAGCGTTAGCGACTCACTCCACGGAGGTTAAGGTTAGGGTGAGGTTTACAGTCGGGTGTTGAAAAGATGAGATGTAGTAACCGTAGAAAACGCTCCCCTAGCTTTGCTTTGGAGTCGATGGGTATAGGAACTGAGAGTTGACATTGGGAATATGGTATTTAGTTATGTGCGTCAGGAAAATGTCCAGCAGTTCTTCATCGACAGGTTCCGACAGCCCTATCGATGGCAAGCGTCTCTTGCCGACAAGCTCCCGATGGCTTCCTGTCGGGAGCAGACGCTTTTCGATGGAAATTGTGAACGAATCTGTGCCGTTAAAAACTGCCTTAACACACTCACACACACCATTTTAGTCTGTTTCTGGCAAAAGGGAGGGAGTTAAGTGTAGAGCCGGACCGATGCATTGGACTCATCGATATATCGGTAATTTTTGGACCCGATGCCCAACATCGGACATCAGCCATCATTTCATCCATTTCATCCGATGTTCTTTTCATCATCATTCACTTACCCTACACATGTATTTTAGAATGTCGGAACTGCCAGAGCTAACAGTAGAGGTAACCTAGCACATGTGAACTGCTTCATTGATTGTCAATGGCAGCACCCATAAAACAGTAGTCTAATACTTTTAATTGGTTACCGTAAATATGCATGAAGCCCATAGACACATTTCACCACTCAACAGCTATTGGACAAAGTAGGACATTCATTAAAAAAAGAAGCAAAAAGACACTTTACATTTGGAGATGCAAGGCTTCCGCAAGACAGATATATTAACACTAACTAACACAAACATTTTGTGTTGCTTGACAAAAAAAGACAATGCAATAATGACTACAAAACAAACTATTATATCAATGAATTGAGTTGTTCTCTGCTGATGTTGACCATCTCTTTCCTAGTTGTAGGTGTCAAACAGCAGGAGAGGAGCACCAGTCTGGTCCAGGTGAAACCAGAACCTCCACAGATCAAAGAGGAACATCAGGAGAGGAGTCCCAGTCTGGTCCAGGTGAAACCAGAACCTCCACAGATCAAAGAGGAACATCAGGAGAGGAGCACCAGTCTGGTCCAGGTGAAACCAGAACCTCCACAGATCAAAGAGGAACCAGAGGAGGAGCTCCTTCAAAGACCAGAGGAGGCTGCAGGCTCATCGTTGACATTACTAGCAGTGAAAAGTGAAGATGATGATGGAAACAGAGAGACAGAGCCTCTAGCCAGCACCTCAACTGAACACATGAAAACACAAGCTGATGTAGAGCACTGTGGAACATCACAACCAGCTGGTGAAGACCAGCTCCTCTCTTCACACCGTTCTGACTCTGATGCAGAGGACAGTGACGAGTGGGATCCGTCTGTTTTAGACAGACTGAAAAGGGGAAAGAAAAGCTTTGCTTCTACAATGTGTGGCCAAGTCTCTGGTTCCATGGGTGATGTGAAAAAACACATGAGGACCCATACAGGGGAATTTGTTTGTTCAGTTTGTAACAAAAGATTTAACCAAAAACAAGATGTGATAAACCACATGAGGTTTCATAAAGAGCAAAGGTCATTTGCATGTTCAGTTTGTAACAAAAGCCTTATCAACGGACAAAGTTTGAGACAACACATGCAGCTTCATACAGGGGAAAAGCCATTTGCTTGTTCAGTTTGTAGGGAAAACTTTCAATATAAATATCAATTGATAAAACACATGGACACACACACAGGGGGAAAGCCCTGTGATAGTTCAGTTCGTAGCAAACGCTTTACCCAATCTCTAAATCTAGAAACACACACTACAGGGTCATCGTTGACATTACCAGCAGTGATAAGTGAAGATGATGATGGAAACAGAGAGACAGAGCCTCTAGCCAGCACCTCAACTGAACACATGAAAACACAAGCTGATGTAGAGCACTGTGGAACATCACAACCAGCTGTTGAAGTCGAGCTCCTCTCTTCACACGGTTCTGAATCTGATGCTGAGGACAGTGATGAGTGGGTTCCGTCTGAAGACAGTGATGAGGGGGTTCCGTCTGAAGACAGTGATGAGGGGGTTCCGTCTGAAAACAGTGATGAGTGGGTTCCGCCTGTTTCAAAAAGACTGAAATCACAAAAGACACAACGTGTGAAAGGGCAAAGGTTGTCTCGGAACACAAAATCGTCAAAACGAACACAGTCTCTCTCTGTCGTCCCCAGACAAGCTTCGATCGGAGTCTCCAATCTTTCCGGTTCTCCATACACCCGGCCAGGGTCATCGTTGACATTACCAGCAGTGATAAGTGAAGATGATGATGGAAACATAGAGACAGAGCCTCTAGCCAGCACCTCAACTGAACACATGAAAACAAAAGCTGAAGTAGAACACTGTGGAACATCACAACCAGCTGTTGAAGACCAGCTCCTCTCTTCACACGGTTCTGAATCTGATGCTGAGGACAGTGATGAGGGGGTTCCGTCTGACGACAGTGATGAGTGGGTTCCGTCTGAAGACAGGGATGAGGGGGTTCCGTCTGAAGACAGTGATGAGTGGGTTCCGTCTGTTTCAAACAGACTGAAATCACAAAAGACACAACGTGTGAAAGGACAAAGGTTGTCTCAGAACACGAAATCGCCAAAACAAACACTGTCTCTCTCTGTCGTCCCCAGACAAGCTTTGATCGGAGTCTCCAATCTTTCCGGTTCTCCATACACCCGGCCAGCTCGGAAGATCTTTCAGCCCACACATGCTTCTTTTGCAGGACGTCCACATACGTTACTAAAACTAACGAGGAGTGAAACAGGAGAGAAAAGCTTTAGTTGTACAGTGTGTGGCAAAGTCTCTGATTCCAAGGGTAATCTGATCAATCACATGAAGACTCATACAGGGGAAAAAACATTTAGTTGTTCAGTTTGTGACAAAAGCTTTGGTTACAAGTGTGTTCTGATCAATCACATGAGGACTCATACAGGGGAAAAGCCATTTGCTTGTTCAGTTTGTGACAAAAGCTTTAACGTAGCTCATCATCTGAACTCACACATGAGGACTCATACAGGAGACAAGCCCTTTGCTTGTTCGGTTTGTAACAAAAGATTTGGTCAATCTGTAAATCTGAAATCACACATGACGACTCATGTGGATGAAATGCCATTTGCTTGTTCAGTTTGTCATGACAGCTTTAAACGGTTTGGATCTCTGGTAAAACACATGATGATTCACACAGGGGAAAAGAAATTTGCTTGTTCATTGTGTAACAGACGCTTTCGCCAAAGTAGAGAAATGAAAACACACATGAGGACTCATACAGGGGAAAGACCATTTGTTTGTTCAGTTTGTAACAAAAGCTTTATCCGGTCTGACCTGCTGGTAAAACACAAGAGGAGTCATACAGGAGTTATGGCTCTTTCTAGTTCAGTGCAAAGTGAAGATGATGATGGAAACAGAGAGAGAGAGCCTCTAGCCAGCACCTCAACTGAACACATGAAAACTAGGTCTGGGATGCGATTAAAAAATAAAATCTAATTAATTACAGGCTTTGTAATTAATTAATCACATTTTAATCGCATATTAATATTTGACCCGAGAAGTATTTTTTTCAAGTAAAACACATTTTGTTGTACAAGTGAATCAACAAGTGAGTTTTTTAAATCTAAATTTCGCATCCACTGGGCCAAGCAAAGCGCTCTGATCGGCTACTTTTCCCTTTGCGTTTGTTGTCACCTCTTGGTTTGTGCATCGCTATGATCGGTATGCCCGAAACTAAAGGTTCTGTGGTGCAAAAACTAAGTGTGACTAAAATACGTTATTCTTTTTAATCGCGTTAATTTTCGCAATTAATAAAGTTAAAGTCCCAGCCTTAATGAAAACACAAGCTGTTTTAGAGTAGAGGATGGCAGCGACCCTACATGTAATTTAGATAGTATCTTTTATATCGACCGATCCCAGGCCTTGTTCAACTTGGCATCCTATCCTACATGGAAGCTACAGTGTGTATAGCTATCAATGTATTCATTTGTTTTCTTTATTTTTTCATTTACTGAACATGTTCTTGTTCTATATAGTTTTCTTAGATTACTATTTCTATGCAGATGATATGTTGATATATTAATTACCTTGTGCTGTGCTTGGTTATTTTAAGTCACTCAGGGTTAAGAGTATCTGCTAAATACTTGAATAGTAAATTGTAGGATGACATGGGGGTGGATTAAATGAATGAATCAACACTTGGGCTGCCATAGTTGTTCCATAACTAATGCAGATGTCTGTATGCTGAAGTACTGGACCGTAGCTACAGAATAAATATCTTTCATGTTGAACTCTATGGTCACGTTTGGACATCACTTTTATTGAACACACGTCTTAACGTCATCCTGGCCGTCAGCATCCAGTAGTGCCAAAGTACAGGACATTGGCCGTTTTCCAATCCGAGGGATTCACACTTTGAAGTGCGCATTGGGTTAGATCTACAAGCTCACGGTGCGTCGCAACGCAACGCATTGTGAGCTTGTAGATACGCTATTTGGCGCAGCCCAGTGACGTCAATCATAGCCCTTGAAATGCGCACTTCGGAGTGTGAGTCCCTCGGATTGGAAAGCGGCTATTGAGCTAAGAAGTGGCCTGCGCTCACTCCTCATGCACTGAAGGAAGCATGAGCTCAGTAGGGGGCCGCCCTCAGGTTGGTAGAGGGAGCACACTCAGCACAGCACCCAGGATTACAGCGGGCGCCTACAAATTCACGCCCACAATTGTAACAGCGGCCCCACTTCGGGTAAGGGAGAACGGTGCACTGCAAGCCAGCCCATAGAAAGTCATTGCAATTCAGCTGTGGTTAGCCTAATATTAAATAAAATAATCCTACACGAACTGCAGACTATCTTGATTTAAATAAAACTGTTTCCAGATGTATGGCCTGACCCTGACAACATATCTTCTTGTTTGCTAAATACATGATGTGTGTCACTTTTAATTTGCCACTTGAATGGGTTACCCATAATGTTAACAGAGAAGAGTGGAAACGGCAGACACAGAACCTGTCGATTTTCAGTGACATCACTGTCTTTACTGCTGTGCGTTTATGAGCGCCGACTTTGAAGATCCTGACCTTTTCAACTTCAGTGTGGATTCTCCAGATTAGTATTAATCCAAAAATAACCTGCAAGACTCCGTTTGGAAGAAGCGATATGCGATCATTTTCCAAAAATAAACAGCCTAATTATACATGAGAGACAAGCGTATCTGGGTATAGAAAACCTCAAGGGATACTTCCATGACGTATGTACCATGATGCGACCACCTAAACTTAAGATTTCCAATGCTAGCACTTTGACTCACAGATGAAGTATATTAAAGTATATTGTAGGCAGTGTATCAAGATGACAGATATGCCACTTTAAAAAGGCAAAATTAAACTCATGGGACACTTTATTAGAACAAAAATCGCTATGGACTCAGTAGTCAACCACTGAAATTATGATATTTCACGATGCCTCTCATTGGGATTGCATTTGTGTGCAATTGTGTGATAAAAAATTATAATAATGAATAAATAAAGCATCAATATTTCCCTCCATCAGGCAACCCGGCTGGTCAAGGGGAGGGACTATAGAGACCATGGCTGTACATATACTTTTTTATTTTACATTTTTCGAAAATAGTTGAATAATTTTGAATTTGTTTTAAAAAACATCTCTTCTTGGGGTCCCTGGCACAAATCATTGGGGCCAAATCCGTGGCCAAATACATTTAATTTATTTAATAAAGAGGTAAAAAAAGTGTAAAAGATAAACAAGTATTAAAAAAGAGCAAACAACAGATCAGTGAATCTGGCATCTGCTTGTTGAGTCTTACAACAGATCAGTGAATCTGGCATCTGCTTGTTGAGTCTTACAACAGATCAGTGAATATGGCAACTGCCTGTCATCTTATCGAGGCGACGTCGGAGAGGACACCGGACGCAAATATCACGCGACGCAGAGCTGAGCTTGAAAGTTGGAGGTCCGTGAAGTGAGCTGCATTAGCGTTTCCGGCCTGCAATAAGCCAGGCTCCAGCCTTCAAAATAAAAGTTAACTAAATAATGTTTCTTTAAAAGACACAAATGTATTTAAAAAATATGTGTATGATGTAGGCCTAAATAGATTTTACACCTCTCCTGCTTAGCGGAGAGTGTGGTGTGATAGAGCAGGTCTCCCCGAACGCGTGCGTGTGTTCAAAGTGCCGACGCAAAGGGCCGTCTGCTCTCCAGCGCCAACTAGAGTCTGAAAATGACACTTTTTTGAGTGAGTGGCTGCACTGGAAAGTCAACAGAAATTGATTTTACACCTCTCCTGCTTAGCGGAGAGTGTGGTGTGATAGAGGAGGTCTCCCCGAATGCGTCCCACTGAGCATTTTGAGGTGTATTAGTTGCCTAATAGTCGTGTTTTAATCTTCTACACCACGCGTTGAAAATCAGTGTTGTAAAGGTATAGATTTGATATTTTTGACTAGTTGTTTAGTCGGCTATATTTACATGGGTTGCTACATAGACCACTATTAGTCGGATACAAAAAGTCTACATTTCACCGTTAGCGGCCGTCGAAAGTAGTGAAAAGTAGGGCGACGGTGAGATTCGATCCAGGGATCTCCCACACTCAAGTCGGCGACGTTATCCACTCGGCCATCAATGCTGATATGTTAGTAAATACTTTCTGGCCGTATTAAAAGGTGACATTGCCCACCTGTGTTCATTTTAGGGTAGTGCGCATTGTTGAGGAGACTACATGTATTGGGCGCCTAATGAGGCTATAGCGATTAGATTACAATTATTTTGTTTAATCAATACGTATGTGGCGGGGGCGGCGCCGCGGCTGTGTTTGACTGTGTGTGTTGCTGTCAGAAATGTAATTCAGAGTAGCTGCAGTAGCATGCTGTCTGACTCTGGACGTTTCCACTTTACAGTGAGTGACTACACACAATCACGGTAACACTCTACCGGTTTACCGCGCCTTAGTTTCTCTCTAGGTCGTCCTCAGACGAGCCCTCCATCGTTGTTTCCAGTCATCTCGGTTCTCCATACATCTGGCCAGCTCATTGGTGATCTGTGTCCCTACGTCATCCTTGAGTACGTCCACGTATGTTTTTGTGGGACGTCCTCGCGACCGGTGCCCATGTGTTGGCTCCTTGGCTCCCACAGTACCAATTTGCTGGCTGGAAGCTCCTGGTGTCTTTGGCAGTGTCCTGCTAGTCTCATTCTTCTGGTGGCAATTTTCTCGCTTACCTTTGGTAATCTGGTGGCAATTTTCTCGCTTACCTTTGGTAGTAGCCTACCAAGGATAACTTTTACATGGTCTAAAGATAGTCGTTGAAAAGCTGTATTTAAAACGACTACACCCAGACCGTCCAGACGTATACCTTATAGTGATGAATGGCTATTAAAATCATTTTACACCAATATTTCGAGATCAGTT